>NC_056741.1:170143986-170331486 GCF_019279795.1 Protopterus annectens | reverse complement strand
ATGAATATGGAAACAAGTAGAGGTCCAAGGATGGACCCTTGAGTGACACCCAGGTTGATGGGCACATGAGTAGAGAGAGACTTGTGCCAAAGTATGGCCTGTTGTCTTTTATCAAGGTAGGACTGGAACCATTTTATGGAGGATGTATCAAGTGCCAGGGATTTTAGTATTATGATAAGGATTTGGTGATTTACCATGTCAAAAGCTTTAGACAGGTCAATAAATAGGGCTGAAGAGAGTTTGTTTAGATTGCGGTTTTTGTTGATACAATCTGTGAAGGAAAGAAGTAGTAGTGCTATGTGAAGGTCTGAAACCATGCTGACAGTTGGCTAGTAAGTTATTTTGTGTTAGATGGTCAAGTTATTGTCTGTGAATGCATTTTTCCATGATTTTTGCCAGAGGTGAGAGGAGGGCAATGGGGCGGTAATTGGAGAGTTCAGTGGTTTGACCTCCTTTGTGGAGGGGGATAATATGGGAAATTTTCCATAAACTGGGGATATAACTTTCAGAATAGTTCTAATAATCAGGATAGAAATGGGATAGGCAATAGTGTTGCCGGATTGTTGTAGGAATTCAGCAGGTAGTTGGTCTGCTGAGGGGGAGCATGGTTTCAGTTTCTGTAGAAGGGTTAGAATATAGGATGTTGGGACGGGTTGAAAGTGAAAAGTAGGGGGTGAGGTTGATTCATTGGAAGGTAGAGTGAAGTTATTAGGTGATAGTTGACTAGCTAGTGTTTGTATAGCATCAGTAAAAAAGGTATTAAAAGCATTAGCTATATTCATTGGTGTTTTGTCTTCAGTGTTTTGAGGGTTTGGAGTAGTGGATTGCCCTGGATGGAGTAGTTGGATGATACTAGACCAAAATTTCTGCGGCTTGTTTTGACTAGCTTGTTGGGATTGCAGGTAGTAGTTTTTTTTGTCAGATAATATAGCTTTCTTAGTTTCATTTTTTAGTTGTCGAAATTTTTGTTGGTCTATAGGGTTTTTAGTTTTCCTCCATTTTGCCCAATGTTTGTTTCTCATATTGATTTTATGTTTGGTTTCTTTCGAGAGCCATGGAGCATGTTTGGTTTTAATTCTAATTAGTCTGGATGGGGCATGGTGGTTGAGGATGGCAAGGAAGTTGGAGTTAAAGTAACTAACAGCTTCATCTAAAGGAAGGTTTTGTAAGGGTGACCAGTTGCATGGTCTTAGTTCCATCTGGAAAAGTTCAGGGTTAAAGTACTTTTTAGACCTGATGTTTTTAACGGATATTGGGGAGGGAAAGTTGATTTTATGTCTGATGATATAGGCAAGAGAGTGGTCATTTAAATCATCAGGGAGGGTTCCTGAGTCATAAATGTGAGGATGATGGTTAATGAGAATCCAGTCTAATTAGTTTGATTTCTTGTTAGATTTATTTATTCTGGTAGGGGAGGTAATGGTTTGGGAATACACATATAGGTTAATATGGTTTGTGGGGAGGCTGCTGCAGAAGCAGGTCCAGTCAGTATTTGTGTCACCTAGGATAATGGTTTCTTGAGGCAGGTTTTGGGAAAGCCAGCAAAGTATATTTTCTATAGTTGCTGTGTTATTACAGTTATAACAGCATGCATGAGTATTCCCATTAACCCAAAACAACAGATTTGGAACATTTGCATAGGAAACAAACACATTCATATATGGAACCACAGTAAGCATTACGCCGACATGCAGGTTACATTGATAGCAACAGGCCACCAATGATAGTATTTGAACAGGGAACATTAATTGGAATACATTTCAAAATTTGTAGAGCAATAGGATACATGTCCCCACAGTAGGTTTGGTGGAAACATATCTGTTCATTTATGTGTTTAGATTATTGGTGAAGATAAGGTGGGGGAGAGAGAGAGATGTCAATTAACAAATGTAGATTCTTGCAGTGTTCACAGCTTTAACGATCATTGTTCTAATCATTACTCTACATGTATTATTACAACAATATATGGCCTTTGGTTGGGCAGTGGAATGTTTGTACACAGTGCATAATTACAGCCTTCTTATAGCTACTTTATACTTTTCCTTACCTATAGGCCATATTTGTTAATACTACCTGACTGTTTCTACCCATATTCACATAATCAGGGTTACATATATGCACTCATACTGTGTGTGTGTGTGTGTGTGTGTGTGTGTGTGTGTGTGTGTGTGTGTGTGTGTGTGTGTGTGTGTGTGTGTATGTGTGTTTGTGTGTGTGTGTGTGTGTGTGTGTGTGTGTGTGTGTGTGTGTGTGTGTGTGTGTGTGTGTGTGTGCACGCTACTTACATACTCTGCCTTGATTTCTGTCAGTTACCCTAGTTGTTGGTAGCAGGGACTGGTAACTGTGACAGCATGACACTTTTGCACATTTCTTGGGGGTAACCACTTAGTGTATGTACTTACCTTACTGTCATTTGCAGCCTTGAGGTTGGACTGTGGGTGTTGGACACAGTATAACTACAACCTTCTTATAGCTGCTTTATACCTTCTCTTACCTGGAAGATCTGTGGAGGGAATTTATGTTGACACTACCTGACTGTTTCTACACATATTCATAAAATCCTAGTTGAAATTATGCATACAGCTTACTACCACTCCCAGGATTTGAACCATGGCTGTTTCTGCTAAAAACACAAGTTTATATTTCATTACAAGGAGCTATTGAGAGACTGCTGTCTTTTTATTGAATGATTTTTGCCCCATTCTCTCTTTGTTGTACAATCTGACCCTATAATTGCAACATTCTCATACATACATTCCTATACATACCTTTTGACATAGCACAGTGTGGAAAACAGTGGTTAGCACAACATTACTGTTCAGATATCAGATTTTGGTGTGTGGAAGTTTCATATTAGTTACTCTCGTGTCTTACAGAGGTGCTAACTTTGTCAGATGAGACTTGATTGTTTAATGCTTTCAGAGATATATTTGCTATGCATAACCTGTACACATTTTAATTCATGCCATACCAGAGTAAACACAATCGTTCCAGGGTTCTGAATTTTATTCATAGGTTCATAGGTTCTAGCCCATTGACAGGCAGTTACAGTTTTATTTATATATAACCAACGAATAAAAGAACAAAAGAAACGTAAAAAATCCACAAAACGGTACTCCACCACAGTCAGAACGCTTAACTACAGAATGCAATTTTATTTAGTAAATGAAAATTTTTTGCCGCCCAGAATCGGAAGCTTCAGCAAGTAAAAAGCAGAAAAGCTCATACATTTAAAACATTGGGGGTGGCGCCAATTGACGTCACCTCCATAATCACATCAAAGTTATTTAAAAGGGCAACATCAAAGAAAGGAAAAATGTTTAAAGAATTAAAAAATTAAACATGTTAAAAAGACTGGTATCATAGCTTGCGTCAGTCTGTCCATAAAAGACACTTAGTACAAACAAGGATGCCAACAAAACATATACACTAGCTACATCAAGTCGCCAAAAAATAAAAGCGTAATACTAGGCGTCGCGTGTGTCAGTATGATAAAGTTAGTGTTACTTAATTACCTTAACAATCTTAAAGAATAAGAATTGGAAATAATAAAATTAACTATGTACAAGGGAGGCAAATAGGATGTAAGGCTCTACTTAAGACCCCTTTGAAATGTTGTACTGAATAATATATACAAATTACAGGCATTCAACATATGTCATCTAAGGTAACTCTTGTATTTCAACATAGCAGCAATATTACAGTTTTCATTGAGCCCAGGATATGAGAAGGCATCCAACTGTAGCTGCCATTCCAGTTCACGAGTCTCTACAATTAGGGATTGCGGACCTCCTCTAATATCCATTCTAATGTTGTCGATGCCCATAAATAGAAAACTGTGCCCACTATTGGTTAAAATGTGCTTGGATAAAGCATTGTCACTTTTCTTGTTATTGATAGCATATATATGTTGGTATATACGATCACGGAATCGCCTGTCCGTTTTACCAACATAAAATGCTGCGCAGCATTGACAAAATGCTACGTATACTATGGCCTTAGTGTTACAGTTGATTTTATGATTGATAAAATACTTCCTTTCCCCTATAGTGAAGGAATTACCTACTCGGAGGTATCTGCACCACTTACAGCAGCCACATATCGTGGTGCCTTTCGTTCTCGCCATATGGTCAAGTGATGTCTTTATTCTTTTTGAAGGAGGTGAAGTGGAGGTCCTGGAACTCATCTCTCACATGAATTCCACAACTGACTTCTTAAGATTCACACATCATTTTTCTACCTCTGTTATTGACTACTTGGATGTCCAGTTGTTTAAGGACACACACAATAACAGATTCTGTTCTTCAATTTTCAGGAAAACTACCTATTGCAATTCTTTCTTGCATTTCTCAAGTTGTCACCCTTGGAAACAGAAGCGGTCGATTGTGAAGGGGCAACTGGTGAGGGCAGCCCGTATGTGTAGCACTGATGATGCATTCAACAACGAATGTGCCCTACTCAAAGATTTCTTTTTAAACAGAGGGTACCCTGTAGATATGATCATTGAACTAACTGTGGAAGTCTCTTCTAAACGCTTGAATGGTACCTTTACACCTCTTCTTTCCTCTAGTTTGGGTCTCCTTGGGAGTGAAAGTCCACCGGTCATACTAGATTCACCTACTCTACATTCATCTATTTTACAGTCTTCTATTGGTGATGATTACAACAAGAGTCTTTATTTTTCGACTAGTTTCATTACTGCTTTCAACACCAATTCAGGGCAAATTTGCTCTATCATAAGGAAGAACTGGTTTTTCATCATGAATTCGGGTTTACATGAAAGGCTAGGCCTTTCCTCTGTCTTTACATTCAGGAGGGGGAACAACTTTAAAGACCTTTTACAGAGGAACAAGAACTTTGACCATATGGCGAGAATGAAAGGCACCACGATATGTGGCTGCTGTAAGTGGTGCAGATACCTCCGAGTAGGTAATTCCTTCACTATAGGGGAAAGGAAGTATTTTATCAATCATAAAATCAACTGTAACACTAAGGCCATAGTATACGTAGCATTTTGTCAATGCTGCGCAGCATTTTATGTTGGTAAAACAGACAGGCGATTCCGTGATCGTATATACCAACATATATATGCTATCAATAACAAGAAAAGTGACAATGCTTTATCCAAGCACATTTTAACCAATAGTGGGCACAGTTTTCTATTTATGGGCATCGACAACATTAGAATGGATATTAGAGGAGGTCCGCAATCCCTAATTGTAGAGACTCGTGAACTGGAATGGCAGCTACAGTTGGATGCCTTCTCATATCCTGGACTCAATGAAAACTGTAATATTGCTGCTATGTTGAAATACAAGAGTTACCTTAGATGACATATGTTGAATGCCTGTAATTTGTATATATTATTCAGTACAACATTTCAAAGGGGTCTTAAGTAGAGCCTTACATCCTATTTGCCTCCCTTGTACATAGTTAATTTTATTATTTCCAATTCTTATTCTTTAAGATTGTTAAGGTAATTAAGTAACACTAACTTTATCATACTGACACACGCGACGCCTAGTATTACGCTTTTATTTTTTGGCGACTTGATGTAGCTAGTGTATACGTTTTGTTGGCATCCTTGTTTGTATAAGTGTCATTTATGGACAGACTGACGCAAGCTATGATACCAGTCTTTTTAACATGTTTAATTTTTTAATTCTTTAAACATTTTTCCTTTCTTTGATGTTGCCCTTTTAAATAACTTTGATGTGATTATGGAGGTGACGTCAATTGGCGCCACCCCCAATGTTTTAAATGTATGAGCTTTTCTGCTTTTTACTTGCTGATGAAGCTTCCGGATTTCTGGAGGCGAAAACGCTTTCATTTTTACTAAATAAAATTGCGTTCTGTAGTTAAGCGTTCTGACTGTGGTGGAGTACCGTTTTGTGGATTATTTATATATAACCTATATGAGACTATTACTGTAATATTATCTGGTTTATTCAGTACAAACCATACACATTTTTAAATACTGCAAGTTGACATTCTACTACTTTTTATTTATTTGCCCTACATAATACCGCTAGATTGTTACTCACCAGCCTCACAATGCAGCCTTAACAGCCTGCTGGCGTGGGCTTCCAAGTTCACAGCCCTCTCATCTGCAGCTGTACAGGAGATAAGAAAAAACATTTATGCATACCTATCCATCACATACACAGGCTGGACTTTGGAGAACACTTATTCTGACTAATACTTACACAAGGCTAGAGCATTCCCCGCCCTGGCATCTTGGACCCACTGGTACAAAAGGTCCCTCTTCCTCCACTTCAAGTCAGCAAATTGGTGCTGGACCTACTCACCAGTCCGAGGGATGCCAGTGGCAGTAGTGAGATCTCAGGCAAGATGGTCCCAGGCCTCCACTTTGTAATGGGAGCCATGGTACTGGTCCTGCAGCAGTCACCCTTCATGGTCTTTAATGAGGAGTCCAACCATACCCTTGACTCCTGAATGCCCCAGCGATGCGTCTGAAAGTGCACATCTTTACATACACCAGCCATAGTGCCTACAGTGGAGAGCTACAACTGGTTATGAGCTGTATTCCCACTTGCAAGGTTTAAATAGGGCTAATTTCCTGCCTTTTACTGTGATTGGACAGTTTGGAAACTGCTGAGCTAAGATAACTATTGCTTAAAGGGATAGATGCTTATAGATGGGGAACAGAGAATGTGCCCTTAGTTTGGAAGAAAATGATTTAAGGGAAGAGTTACTTGATTTCATAGCTAAGGATAGACATATTAAGATCAATGAAAGAGACAGACTGCAGAAAGTCAATAAGACCCAAAATGTTAGAAGTTCGATAAAACAAATGAACACAGTAATCAGGACTGCTCATAGAAACTCAACTGATATAACAGATGTAAATAGGATATATTGCTGTGCAGCTAAATTAATAACAGATAAAGTCTTACTGCGAAAAATCAGGGTACTAAGGGAAAGGGAGGAGAGAAATCAAATGCCATCATGAAAGTATCAAAAAGAGAAATACTATAAAGCAACTAATCACAAAACAACAGGCCTGTTGAAAATAACAGCAGCCTCACCATCCCTATGATTGCATGGAAGCAAGTAGAACATGAGACTTGTCAACATACACCCTTGGTACAGAGCTGTAATAAGTCACCCATAGAGACAGGTGATATAAGGAGAAAGACCTATTTGGCTGACAAATTGAAAGAGAAAAATCACCAGGCTTTTCCAACATTTCCTCTACCTATTGTGGAGAGGATAGGCAGAAGGAACAGTCACTCGAGAAGTCAGAGCAGGGCCAAGTGAAAAGGCCAGAATGAGATAGACAGCAATCAGACATCAAGAAGATGTGGGGTCATCAAGGAACAATTTGATTTGGAACATATCTGCTAGGGCTTTGACACATTATGAGAGATCACTTTTGCAAAAGTGACTTTTGTTTATACCAGCACAAAGAGCCAAAAGTGCTCAGACAATAATTGATTTAAAGATGTTTGTTAGGAATGTTGGGCTCAAATTGCTATCTGTTAATACAAATGAGGTAAAAGCATTTAAAAGACCTAGTACTTTTATGCCTAATGGACATCCACTATTGGAAGCCTTTGAGAAGTTATGTATTAGAGACTTGTATCAGTACTTTAACCAACAACAAGGTAAAAATGTTTTATTACTTTGACAAAAGATGAAATGATTGCGTCAAATAATTTGATGAATGATGATGAAATTGTTATTAGGCCAGCCGATAAAGGTGGACCAATAGTGATGATGAAGTTTTTACTCTGAGTCCATGAAAAATATGCTAAGGGACAGGGAATATGTACGAAGTGATAACTGTTGATTATATACAAGTGTTACACAGACGTATAGTTAATATGTTAGAAGATTGCCTTCCAAGTAGATGTATTGATAGAGATTTATATAATTTTTTAAAAATAGATTTTCCTGTGATACCATGCATTCATGGTTTACCAAAAATTCATAAGTATGTGAATCAACAACCCTTTAGACCAATAGTGGCAGGTAAACAATTGTTCACTGAATTGTTGAATGACAGATTAGACCTGTTTTGAACAATAATATTTATATATTGAAAGACACAAGATATTTTTGAATGACTTGTTTCAGTTTAGTAAAAATTGTGACTTGTCAAGTTGCCTATTATTGACGATGGATGTTAAATCATTGTTTACTACTATCCCCAGTGAGTATGGTTTGATTGCCTTTAAAAGCTAAATATGGTGAATATGAAAGGAAGAAAGTAGACCTTATATGTCTGTTTATGGAAAGTATTTTGGAAAACAATGTTTTTATGTTTGGTGACTGCTGCTTTTTACAAAAGGATGTTGTGGCTATGGGCACATCTTGTGCCAATAGCTACACCAGTGCAGTTATGGCAAATTGGGAAGAGAAAGAAATATTGAATAATGAAAGTTACAACAAAAACATTTTGTTTTTCAGGACATTTATCAATGACCTCTTTCTTGTCTTGGGGGTAGGCAAAAATGAAGAATTACTGGCCCTTTATGGACATATGAATGGTTGAACTCACTTTCTTAAGTTTACCATAGACATGTCTACAAAGGAGATTTATTTTTTAGATGCAGAATTTAAGAAAGATATGGGTAGGACATCAACAGAAATGTACAGGAAACCATGCCATAAAAATTCATACTTGCATATAGAAAGCATCCATAGAAGGCATGTGTTTAAGAATACTATAAAGGGCCAAGGGATGAGGTTATTTTGACTACAGTGGCAGATGAGAATTTTAACAGGAACTAGATTCCTTTTGTAAGGATCTAATGGTTAGGGGATACAGTAAAAGGGAGCTAGATGAAAATCTGTAGGATATATTTAAGATGAGAGGAGCTGAAGCTAGACCATATTTTCAGAACTGGTTAGTTCTGCACAACAAAAGCCAAAAGAAAGCATTAGCAGATGTTATTAACTAAGGAAACTGGTTTACCTTTAAAACCTCGATTTGCAGAAGGGCGAGTGCTCATAGGAGCGACACGAAAACACAAAACTAACAATGTCGACAAACCTACATGTTCGAAAAACAGCAAACTGAACAACAGATTTGCTGTTTTTCAAACATGAAAGTCGAAGAAAAACAAAGTGTAAAGCAGGGAGGGAAGCCCCACTGCACCTCCAACACCCCCTACTTTATTATTCTAACTCCGAGATCGCACTACAGTGGGGAAAAGAACCATTTCCCAATCCCCACAATAGGGCAATCTGCCCCTGAATGTTGAATGTGCAATGAACGAATCTCACTGTGCATTCGCTCATTGCACATTCAAACCTTTTTCCGTTCAATGTTTGCAAACCTTGCAAACTGCCTTTTGGAAATGTGCTGTTTGCCCTTTTGCAAATCGCGGTTTTAAAGGTAAATCAAGGAAACTATCAGAGAGATGGTAGGTGAACACCCTAAAGTTAAATATAAAAACTGTAAATCCCTTAAGAGAAGTTATGTTATCCAAAAAACACTTCCGAAATAGTGATGCTTGAGTTCAATGAACATGCATTTAGTACAAGTCCCTGTGGACACTGCAGTTATTGCAGTTTTATACAAACAGGAGGAGTGTTTATACATCCAGATACAGGGAGATAATGTTTCTTTAAGCTAATAGCAGATTGTGGCACCAGTCACATAGTGTACCTAGAAAGCTGCCAAATATGCAGTCAGTTCTATGTAGGGGAAAACAGAGAGATATCTGCGTAGCAAGATACGTGAACATGTTTATAATATTAGGATTGAAACACCAAAATAATGCTTTAGCCAAGCATGTTAGAGACACTTATGAATCACACTGCTTTAAGTTCATGGTAGTAAGTAAAACAAAAGCCACTATGAAGCAAGAGGATATAAGAAATAAAATGGAGATCAATGAATCAGAATGGATTATTAAATTACAAGCAACTACAGGCAGTGGTCACAGTGATAGGATTCCTATTAAACCCCATTTGAAAGTGAGAAGGCATTGGTAAGGTTTTGATTATTTATGAACTAAATGAAAACAATGTTTGTTGCTATGCATTTACTGAAAATTGAATGCAAATGTTCTGATATGTGTTTTGTTATAAGTTAGTTTTTGGCACCAAGTTTGAATTAATTGAGTTGGTCTGGTGTTTTTTAATGAGCTAAGTATAAAATAAGTGCTTTAGAACTGTTAAATTGGTCTGATGAAGCAACACGGAGAGATGTGGAAGTGCTTACTCTTTTTATTATTTTTATATGAAGTAAAGATGTATGTTTTAATCACTTTTATTGTCATTTCCATTACTGAACATACAAGTTTAGCCATGCGTTGTTTGCTGTTGGATTGTTTATATAAAGCAATTAAGACAAGAAGTGTCACTGTTGGAAGAGTATAGAAGAAGGAACAGAGGAACAAAAATTCTCAGAAAGATAAAAGTGATAAAAGCAACATGCAGTATCAGAACAGCTCAGGATCTATTGTACACTATTGCAGATAATAAACTAAAGATATCAGCACAGGCAGAAAAACTTAGAAGATATGCAAAGAGAGTTGGGAGTGTGGCCTAATGGTTAAGGTGTTTGCCTTACAAACACAAGGTGCAGGGTTTGAGTCTCACATGGGATAATTGGCTAGGCTTAAAAATGGCTCGCAAGGGCAGTTAGCCTAGTACTAATCTATGATCTAAATAAATATAAAGGAAAAGTACAAAATATGCACTTTATTGATAACCCAAAAATGTTTTTATAGAGAATTGGGAAACAAGGCAAAAGGAATTGAAACACTTCTTGCTAAAAGTATTGATGTCTTTACATGAAGATTTAGCCATGCTTAAGAACTATTTATATGCACACCCCAAACAGATGCTAACCTGTTTAAGAAGAAGAAACGCAATACTCCTCCTTAAGAGTGAACCTGCAAGCTATCCTGAAAACTATAGACCAATAATTTGTCTCCTGATGAAGAATAAACTATACAACTGAATTGATGATGATAGAGTTTATAGACATTCAGAAGAGAACTCAGTCATGGCAATAGAACATGAGGGTAACAAAATAAAGTCATATAGAACAATGGATCATTTGTTGTTAAACATATTCATAGTGGAGAACTGTAAAAAAGGGGAAGAATCAAAGTATGGCATGGATAGACTACAACAAAGCATTCAACAGCATCTTACATTCATTGAAAAAGGAGCGCTTACAACTGTCTATGTTACAGCCTACACTGATCAATTACATTACAATGACCATGAAACAGTTAAACCATGATAAAGGACAAATTATAATTCCATGGATAAAAAATCAAAGAGGATATTTCAGGGTGACTCTTTGTCACCACTGCCCTTTTGTCTTGGTCTTAACATGTTAAAGCTGTCTACTTAACAGTTCATGGATATAATCTAGCTCCCAGAAAACAACAAGGTATAAAGATTTCTCATCTTCTTTTTCTGGATTATTTAAAACTATATAGTTTATCAGATCAGGAAATGAAAGCACAACTACAAGTGGTCAAAACTTTCTCAGATGATTAAAAAAAATTAAATAGAGGACTAAGTTTTGTTCCAGCTCAAAAAGATTTAGTTAATACAATAAAATAACTTAAACTTTTGGCAGGACATTAAACCTTAAAACTTTATTTCGCAATTAAACTTCTGCACTTAATGTTTTCAAGAAACCTAGTGCTTTTATACATCCCAGTAACTCTGGTATTGACTTGTTTGTTGGCATCTGTGAAAAGCAACTGAGGAATAAATTAACTGAAGGAAGTAATAATGTCTTTCACAATTTGTCTAGCTCTGAACAGCAAGCACTTGCAGACCTTAAACACTTGAACAGTATTGAAATTCGTCCTGCTGACAAAGGTGGGGGGGTTGTTATTCTAGATAGAGAAGTTTATGTTGATAATATGCAAACATACCTAAATAATGCTATTATTTACTGTGAGATTTCTCATACCTATGTGAAAGCTTTGATGGACAGGCTACAAGTACTGTTGTTTTATCTGTTAATAACAGGAATGATCTCTGAGCAACTTTTTGAGTACTTTAAAACAGATTTTCCAGTAGTGCCAATAATTTATGTTTGCCTAAAATCCATAAAGATTTAATGAACCCACCTATGCGGCCTATAGTATCTAGCCGTGGATGGGCAACTGAGCCACTATCGATTTATATTGAAAAAAACTTGCATCCTATTTTAAATGAATGTACAACTGTTTAATTAGATACTAAGGAATTTTTAAATGACTTAAGTATACACCTTGAAGTGCTAGATAACCCATGTTGGCTAGTGACACTTGATATAGAGTCGTTGTTCACAGTGATTCCCTATACATGGGGGACAGAAAATGTCAGAGAATTACTTGTCAGGAGAGGTACTGAAGGCAACAAGATAAGACTAATTTGTGCATTATTGGAGATAGTCCTAGAGAACAACATATTTATGTTTGGAGATAGATATTTCATACAAAAGGTTGGTGTGGCTATGGGTGCAAATAGCTACACCATCCTATCTCTGGTGCAGTGGGAAACTGATAATATCCTCACAGGAAATGTTTTTGCTAAATCTATTATTTGGTATAAATGCTTTGTAGATGATATTTTTTTTGCTGTGGCATGATGATGAGCTCCATCTTAAACAATTCTTGGGTTATATGAACACTATTACTCCATTCTTAAAATTTACCTTTAAGTATTCTGACAAAGAGATTGACTTCTTAGATGTGAAAGTTAAAAGAGACACCCCTGAACTAATTTCTACTTCATTGTATATGAAGCTCATCAGGAAAAATAATGTTTACATAACAGTAGTATGCACCCTGGTTTTACAAAAGCAAATGATTTGAAAGGACAGATAGTTCGTTGTATGCAGCTACACAATGATGATGCAACTTTATGTGAAGCACTGACTCTTCTTAAGCATGAACTTAGTGAAAGGGGGTATAAAATGAAAGATATTGAGAGGCAGATTGATTTAGCATGGAAAGAAAGGGAAGGGAAATGCCAACCTTATTATAATGAAAATGTTTTACCCATGGAAAATGTGAATACTATAATAACTAAATACTAAATAAAAATGGAACTTCCAAAGACATGCATCTGGAGCATTTCTCCCCGGGCCTCCGCTGAAAACAGGCTCTGTGGAACCTAATCGGACGTTCCCGGTCAACAAATGATAAATAAAATAAAATAAACTTCAGGCACAGCAAGAAATGTAGAAAATAATATGCTGCAAGTACCAGTGACTTCTGCGAGTAACATTAATATAGTGTGTGACAGTCAGAAACAACTAGAATATCCTATCCAGTGTGAAAGAACTCGATGGAATAATAGGAGAAACACCATCCTTCTCCTTTAAAAATAATAAGCCCCTTAAAAGACAATTATGCTACAAAAAAATAGATGAGCCAAAGTATGTAAAGTCTGATAGGATGGGCACGTTTGCCTGCAGGAGATGCACAGCATGCCCATTCATTTTTGGTGGGGGACAGTATAAACACCCTATCAGAGGTTTCTCCATTGATACACACTTCTGTGCTGACTGTCACACTGCAAATATAGTATACTATGGTTTCTGCATGAAGTGTCCTGCCTATTATATAGGTAAAATGAATCGATTATTGAAGGACAGAATTTTAGAACATATGAGAGATATCAGAAACCAAAAAGAAAGCAATGCAGTAGCAATGCATGTGAGGCAAGAAGGGAACACACACACGTTTAAGTTCCTGGTTCTCCATATTGTCCAAAGAAATAAAAAATGTGGAAATATTGCTAACAATACTGAAGCTTTGGAACAAGAATGGATTATTAAGTTCCAAGCAGACAGACTACCTGGCCTAAACTCCAAGGTTTCTTTAAAATCATTTCTTAGAAACAGATCCTTGAAGCACTGATGCTCTAGTTATTTAGTATTTTTTATGCTTTTTTATACAGCTTTTAATATTGTAACTAGAAAATTTTAGAAATGTACCCCACATTCTATACAGCCTCTATGTGTTTTTTTATATGTGTTTATATATATATATATATATATATATATATATATATATATATATATATATATATATATATATATCTTAAGTATTATTATTGATTTTAACATGGAATTGACTGGTTGACACCATGATGCATCACAATTTAAATGAAGTTTTAACTGCTATATTTTGTCTGATGAAGCAGAGAGGACTCTGCAAAAGCACTCACATTTTTTTCTAAATGAAGAGTTAAGTGCCATGTGTATCCAGCGAGTTTTATTTTACTTATAAGTATTTCCTGTAATCTTTTACTCTTTGTAGGCTTTCGCCAAGACATCAAAGGATAATAAACATGTGTGAATTACTGGTTGGTTGTATTTCTCTTTGCTATGTTCAGTCATTTCAGTTGTTTTGCTAAGAGGTTGTTGTGTATGGCCTATCATGATTTTGTAGCAGTTCACTTATTATTTTGTTCACTTATTATTTGGATGGGGGGCAGATGTGCGTGTCATGAGTCCTTTTGTATCCGACTGTGCAGGGGATTTTGAGACATGTATGTATATATATATATATATATATATATATATATTTATATATATATATATATATATATATATATATATATATATATATATATATATATATATATATATATATATATATATATATATATATAAAAATCTATATATATGGCTTAGTGGTTAAGGTCTTTGCCTCCCATGCACAAGGTACAAGGTTCGATCCTGAACTCTGACCAATGTCTGTTTGGAGTTTGCAAGTTCTCCCTGTGTCTCTGTGAGGTTTCTCCCATGTCCGAAAAACATGCTGAGTGTTTCCATGTCAAACTCATCGATGAATGGAGCTGTCAGCAGCAGCACAGACTCTACATGGTGCCCTATAGGGGGAAAAATTGTACAGACCAACAGCTTTGGGCATCTACTGTGGTGCACAGTATCCTCAAGATAGGAGAACATGGATCACAGCCTGCATGCCTTGGCAGTAAAATATGGTGTTAGGTGATTCGGTCATGGTCACTAATATCGCCAGAAATGGGCATGGGTAGTTAACAGTTATAAGAAGGTGGAGGACTCAGCCTACTCTCACCCATGCCAGGGACCATTGCTAATGGTGGGAGAAGTACATGTTCCCTTATTGGCCAGTGCGTGCCCGCCATAAAGCCCAGCAGCCCTGGGCCAATAAGCTACTGGAGGGCTGGTGTCTAGTTGCCCAGCCTGGGTTACCTGGGATAGCTTTGTTGAGCAAAAGCTGGATGTAAAACCAACCAACCTGCCAAACATGAACTGAGAATTGCTATGCTTAATGTAGGTTCACTGACAGGACGCAGCTTGCAAGTAGATGACATGATGATACGGAGGAGGCTGGATATCCTATGTATCCAAGAGGCAAGATGGAAGGGCAGTGCAGCAAAGCCACTTGGCTTGGGAAACAGAATCTACTACTCATGTGGGGACAGTCTAGAAATGGTGCAGGAATTGGGGTGAGAGAGAGGCTTCAGAAGGCAGTGAGGGATATCATCAGAATTAATGACAGACTCATGGCAATCCAACTCCAGTGTAATGATAGGCAGGGGCGGCTCGTGGCATCGGTCTGCCGGACTGCAGCCCCCTCAGCTACACAGCTGAGTTGTTTATTTAGTTTTTATGTTAAAAAAATAAAATAAATCTGATTTTGTACTGTAAAAATACGTAAATTTCGAGTTCGCGACTCGAAATTATGCGCATGCGCTTCAAACGCAACAGCCGCTTTTTTTCTAAATTCTTGCCGGGTTGCTGCAATGTTTACATTGCAGCCCGGAGAAGCAAAGAAGGCATCATTCTGATGCCCAGAACTTCCCAGAAATCTATGCGGTTGACTCACAAACCGCATAGATATGGAAGGCTCGGACTGCGGCGTCCGCAGGCACGCCATGACGCTTGCTGGGCAAATGCTGCTGATTGGTTCTTGCTCTCTTCCGGGCTTTATGTGCTGGGAAAGAGCGAGAATCATTCAGTCGGTTTTCGCATTGGTTGGAATTGGACTATTCATCTTGTTAGCTTAGTTAAAACATTTTTACATTTTTTTTTGGCTCAAAACAGTTTAGTTTAGTTTATTATTTTATTTTATTAGACGACTAGTCTGTGGTGGACTGGTGGAACCGTGGATTTTATTGCTGCTAGTGCCAGTGGAAATTCCAGGAATCAACGACAACAGGTGAGTTAATTTTTTATATCTTTCTTAAGATTAGTGTGGTTGGAGTTACTGTGGAAGTCTCAGAACTAAGATCTTTTAGCAATAAGGGTCACTTAATAAGTTGTTCGAGGACTGATACCTTTAGTTCTGTGTGGGATGCTGACAATAATGCGATCAGGTCTACAATTTTGTCTATGGTTTGGTTAATTAGACTGGGGAGCATTAATAGCTGTGAAATCATTTACAGTATGGAAATGTGGAATTTGGTTGTTTTAAAACTAACCTAACAGTGTTGACATTTCATGTCATAATTTTATTATTTATGTTTTGTTTCAGAATGTAAGACATGCTATTTTTGAAAGTAACTATGTAGGCAGGCAAAGGATTTGAACAGCAGCGATAAGCAGTTTATTATGTTTAGCGATGCAAGTGTCTTTGAAAGTTTCGTTTTTTGTTTTTATTAGTAACCTAGTTTTCCCACCTACTTTAGGACCAGGTCGGTTATTTAGAAAGATGTGTTATTCTTTATATAGGATGGTTGATGGATGGATGTCACTTTAAAGCCATACCTCAGAAACTCTAAATACTTGATTTATTGTCCACTGATTATAATTGTTAACTCAGTCTTATTTTGTATACCTAGGACAATAATATGATGTAATTAGAAAGTCTATTGCTTGTTAGTTAGGTGAATACACTTTTATTAGGGTGTGGTCATAACAGAAATATTTCTGGGACTACTGGAGTAGGTAAAGTGTTGAATAGAATAAGATGTGTGACAAGTGATGCATAATTTTAGAAAGCATAAGTGAAAATAAGTGTTTTTTTTTTCATTTTCCATTTAGGGAGAATGTGTAAGACTTTGCTAAGCTTTCTGATTTGGTTTGTATTTGAAACTTTTCTAAAGGAGTTCCCCAATTGATATAGTTCTTTTCAGAACATTAAGGAGCTCTAAACTGAGGGTGTTTGCATGTATGAAGTCTGCATGAGGGTAGCTAACACAAAGGTTTGTAAGCCGCGGTGGTGTAGCAGTAACATTGTCACCTCACAGCAAGAGGTTATCCTGTTTGATTCTCGGCTGGAGTGCCTTCTGTGTGGAGTCTGCATGTCCTCCCACAGTTGAGTGGCTCAAAAGACATGAATAAATGGGCATGCCTTTGTTGAAGGATGGGTGTTGGGCTGGCACCTCAGCACCATAAAAATCTATAAAATAATGGTATTTGTAAATAGAAATAAATTGGTAATAGAGTGAGAAGAGTGGACAATTTAATTTAATTTTTCTCTTAAAATAGGGGGAATAAAGAGTGCAGTGCAGTCATGTCCAGTGTACAATCAGGAGAGGAGGGAGTTAGTGGGAATGGAGTGATGTTAAGGCAGAGAAGGAAATTGTATTGTTTACAGGTCAGATATTCTAATTGTGTAGGAAGGCAATGTCTTTCACTTGAGGAAGGAAGATTTCTGATTAGATAGGCTTAGGTGTGTGGAGATAGAGACAAATAAAGGAAATTATGTGAGGTGGGTAGAAAAGGGGTAGGGTAGTAAAGTACAGAACTGCCAAATACAGTGAGGCAGTGTAGAAGAGGGGTGAGCGAAACCAGAATTACTACGCCAAGAGGACCCCCCCCCCTATATTATCTAGTAAGTTAACATTATGTAGCTTCATTTACATTATGCCTACTGTATCAGTTCAGGTATAAACAGGAACTGGAATTGAATAAAGCAAGCTACAGGTCTTTAACTTGTAAAGTAGAGAGGTCCAAAGTACAAGTCTGGCAATATTAAAATGGAACATTTACATTCAAATTTTTCTGTAGATTTGTTCCATGTACTGTAAGTAATTTGTATGAGCTAAGGCTAAAAACGAACAAAGAAATCAGAAAAAGGGACAATATCCTTTAAAATATTAAATTGTTAATGAGGTCATCATGGTAATTGTAAATGAGGACAAGAACCTTTTGAGATCTTAAAGTATCAAAGGAGTTTTAGGCATAGCCAAACCTCTCAACTGTCCCTAATTTTGGCTCAAAATGTTGCTCTTCCCCTAATAATCCCTTCGCAAAATAGCAATTTTGGAAGAAAACATGGAGGGTTTACAATTAAGAAATAACTGTAATCAGAGTTATCTTAGATTACTTTTATTTCAGAAATGCATATAGTTTCTTTTATTTTGTCAGCTGCTCAAGTTAGCAGTACTAATATTAAAGTGTCCCTTCTTTGACAGGTTTCCAGCTGAATTGTGTGGCTATTTTATATTTTTACATCACATTTTTGGTCCATTTTTCATAAAATTGTGTTTTTTTGGCAAATTAGTGACAAATCATTAAAGACTGAAGTTAGAAAATAATGAAAGACATTTGAGTTTTAGATTTCGTACCTTTCAGAAAATTCATACTAATGCAAGACCTATTCTATTATCTTTCTAAGTTTATAAGAGCAATATTTTAAAAATTGTCCTTATTTTTGGGCCTTAGTCCCACTTCTTTGTATGGCTTTGTCCATATTTCTTGCTCTGAGGTTGAGAGATATGACAAATGTGTCAGGGTCATCACAGTCAGCAAGAGACGTATCAAATTGTGATTGTTGCACCCCACTCAATGTAGTGATTCTGAATGTGTCAAAGCAAGGCAAGGAGTAGTTATGCAGTGTAAATGTGCAGGGTATTCCCCCCCCATCCAAGGTAAACACAAGTATTAGAGTGGATTTTCATCGGTCCTTGATTTTTGCAGAATGGTCTGGTTTCTGTCATATTTTTTTGTACTGTTGATTTATGCTTATTACTCAAAGTGCCTGTTGCTCTGTGTTTAAGTAGCAATACTTTAATGACCATCAGGTAAGCTTGGCTGAGATTGTAAGATGCAAGTAAGCTTTAATAAGCATACTGTTAAAGAATTGCCAACATTGAAAGCCTTTCTGTTGTTGCCATGTAGAGAATACTTAACTAGATAATGTATAAGCCTTGGGTATTGAAATGCATATGACAGTATTTGTAATAAAGGACATGATTACATTATTTTAAGAAGCTCATTACACTTGGAGACTTCCAGTCATCTCTGCAGGCTTTACCCGTAAACTAAACAGAATGCCAATTGTGTGGTCCATAACCTGTACAGTAATCCTTTTAAGCAATATATCTTGAGCTTAGTTCTTGTTTGCTTTTCATTTTTTACTTTGATCCTTTTTTCCCCATGAAACAAGTAGATAGTTGTCAGGCAGTTTTTGGATAAGGAACATTTTTACAAGTGGGGGCATCAGAGATTTTTACTTTCAGCATGTTACTTGGTACTTAAATCTGAATATAAATTATAATTAGAACTGCAGTGCAAGAAATGGTTTGAGTTGAGTGCTGCTTGTTTTTCTTATACTTGATTTTGACTGGCATTCCATTAATGTATTTAAAAAAAAGTAATTTATTTTTTCATGCCTCACAACCTTTTTGTTTCCATCTAGATATTAAGTAAGCTGTCATGCAGCCAATGCATTGAAATATTTTTATTCTTCTACACTTCATTTTGTCTTGATTGGACTCTCATAATGATGGTTTGGCACCCACGGCAGTGTATTTAGTTAGTTTTTGTGGTTTTGAGCATAGCTCCTCCCCTTTCGAGTTGGCCACCCCTTCCCATTGACCCCACCCATTCAGCTGTCCCCTGCAGCCCCCCTTTGATTTGAAGTCACCAGCCGCCACTGATGATAGGGCTGCATTTATAATATCAGCATATGCTGCACTGCAGGGTTGTGATAGTGAGGAAAAGAATGCATTCAGACAGCAGTTGCAGGACCTACTAGATAAAGCAGTACAACATGAATTGGTGTTGACAATGGGTGACTTGAATGCACATACCAGGACAGAAAATAGGATATGAGGACTGTCTGGGTCCACATGGGGGGGTAACAGGAATAAAGAAGGAGAAGCCATTTTAGACTTCTCTCTGGCAAATGGCTTGATAGTAGCCAACACATGGCTCAGAAAGAGAGACAGTCACAATATCTGTTAGAAAAATATGTATTAATGTGTGTGCTTAATGCTAATTAGAAGCTAGAAGAGTTAACACGTTTTTCATTCTATTTTGTACACACTATTTTACATACAGCTTAGTTTTATATGAGACTAAAAGATGCTTTTGAAACTGCAGTGCGCTTTCTGAAACTTGCAAGATGCCCTCTGACCTAGTAACTGCTATCACAGCAAAATTCATGTTTATGCCTTTTGGAAATGTACTTAAAAAACAGGTGATTATCTGCTAGGTCAGGAAGCAATGAATGAACAATGTTATATTCTATAATGTTATGATTTTGAACAATTAGCTCTGTTCGTGGTATGAGAACGTGCACAGCTGCAGAAGGAAGAGATAAAGACAGATAAAGAACAGTTGGAGAAATGAACTGCAATCTATACTTGCTTTGTGCTCAAATTAGCCATAGTACCTTGAATGGTAACATTGCATATATCTAACCGGTGGTAGCCAAGGCCATGTTGTTTTTCTTAGGAAGTTTCTCACAAAAATTGATAGTGCAAGCAGAAAAGCATGAAAACAACTGCTATGTAATGATGATGTTAAAACTTGTGATTTGCTACGTCAGCTTGGTAGGCAATGTCTCAATAGAAAATGTATAAAAATGCTGGTATTTCCTGAGTCTAGTTAGACAAACTCTGTATTAGCACGTTTTTGTCTCCTTGCTGCAAGATTAAAGTGCCTTACCTGAACCTACCGTGTATTGATAATTTTTAAAGTATATTTTTCCTTTAACAGATTGGTCCTCCGAGCCGGAAATATCTCTCGCTCTAGTTCAGGTCAGATGGGCCCGGTGGCATGAAACCGTACGGGGAAGAAGCCACATCGGTTCTTCTGCTTTGAAAAGACCTCCGACTGAATTGTTGTTCAAAAGAGGGCAGCCACTGTTTCTGATCTGCGATTGGAGGACGAGTCAACAGGTGGGATCAAACACGGTGGCTCAGGTAAGGAGGAATTTACCTTTTTTCTGTTTTAGATCAGGGACTTGTTACAGTATTTTTGTTTTTGTCAGGGAGATTTCCAAGTGCAGATCAGGGACAAAAAAGACTGCTGTCTTGTCATAGATCAGGGAAACAGAATAGGTAGGCAGTTATTTTAGATAAACTGTGAAGAAGTGTAAATTGTGGTACCACGTGATAAAAAGGGTTACATAACAATTTCTAACTTAGCTAAGACAACATGGGAAATCAGTGCACAAAAAGTTCCCGAGATCCGCCCTTAATCGAAGACGCGAAATATATACAATTACAGTGTGCTGACAATGTTAGGTACTATACAAAATGGGTTAATAAATACAAATTTGATGGTAATTTAGATAAACCTTCGCTTATCAAACTTGTCAAACAACTTAAAACAGATGCGAAAGGTCAGCTAAAAAAGCAATGTCAATTTGGAGTCCCTCAGGCACACAGGTGGCTTGAGGAAGAAAACCGCAGGGAACAAAAGATTAAAAATTCAGAAGCAATGTTTTTAGATAAAGAAGACAATAACCTGGTAATGGCAACAGCCCCTCCACCCCCTCCACTTCCCTTACCAGAATATGAAGCGAGTGGACAAGCTGATCCACCTCCGCTATACCCAGCTGTTCCTGCAAAACCAAAACCGTTTGTCAGAGATCCTATCGAGACTAGGTCTTGAACACGCAACTTGAGAGGGGATATTGAATTGTATGAAATAAATAAAAATTCACAAGCTATGAGTAAAGAAGATATATGTCCACTCATAGAAGTACCAAATCCACAGGCAGGACAGGCAGGACAGGACCCAACTCTTCTAGTATATAGACCGTGGACACCGGAAGACATCCAGAAAGCCACAGAGGGAATTCCCCATCTGAAAGTTAATTTTAGAAAATTCTTAGAAGACTTACAGGGCATGAGGTTAAGTTATCATTTGAATGGAGAGGAAGTAGAGAAAGTAGTCAGACAAATCGTGGGTCCAGATTGGCACATGATCAGTGGCAACTGGAATCCCCGTGATGCAGAACTTAGGCCACTCCCACATAGTAACGCAGAAATGGATAATAGAGTGAAAGGTCTGACAGACTGAATCTCTGAGAAATGGAAGCCTAGGGCTGACTGGACTTGCATTAATCAATGCATACAACAAGAAGGTGAAACTGTTGATAGATATTATGCCAGATTGTTAGAGTGTTTTACTAACCATTGTGGAATGCAGGTATCTGAAGACCAAACACATGATTCCCATATGAGCAGCAGCTAAAGAATGCATTTTTGAAAGGCAGTATTGCACCCATTAGCAGCTTTATTACAAAGCACATGGTAGATCATCGTACAAGTAGATTACAGTCATTACTTGAATATGCAAGACATGCCAAAAGGCATTTTAATAGCAAAAAGAAAAAGAAAACTCAAGTATTTGCAGTAGAAGACGGATCAGAAGTCTTTGTAGTACAGACCTGGAAGAAGGGTAAGAAAAATGCCCAGGGAAACAAACAATCTGATAAAAGATCAGAAGACTTTGAAGAGAGAAAGAAAAGGGGTGAATGTTTTAAATGTGGGAAAAGGGACATTTAGCAAGGGATTGCAGGCAAAATAAAAAGGTAACCACAGAAGACAAGAAGGGTGAGGACTGACTATATCATAATCAAGAATCACTGGAAAGAAATAATGAAGAAAAGACAAGTGCAAATGTGATAGAAGGAGTAGAGGATGTGATAGAAGAAATAGAGGATGTGCATGAAATCACAGATAATGAAGAAAATTAAATTTTAGACTTGGCATTATTGAGCCTAGAGCTCTACTTAGCAGACACAAAACCAGAAGTTACACTTCTGGTAGAGGGGAGGGAAGTTAAATTCCTATGCGACTCAGGGGCTTCACAGACCCTGATACATCCTTCCAAACTACCAGAAAATTCAGAATCACTTGATTACATATTAGTGAAAGCAGCTAATGGACAGCTGTATCAGGAACCACTCTCCCACAACACAGCAATAACTGACCCTGTTTCAGGGATGACCCAGAAAAGCAAAATTGTTGTTTCTGCAAAATGCCCAGTAAATCTTTTGGGCAGAGACCTAATGCAGATATTTAGCATAGCAGTAGTTCCAACTATGCAGGGTATGGAAGCTTAGCGACAAATGGATACTTTTGTAGTGTGACCGGAGGGTGAAACATTTTATTGGTACAGCCAGGACTTGGTTATGACTGGTCTAGGGGCAGTAACCGAAGAACTGATGAACGTAGCCATCAATAAATCCCCCTCCCTTGACACTGATAAACAGCATTTGTTGCATTGCACTCTATATTACTGTAGCAAACCAGGACCTGATAAAGAATATGAGCAAGAACTATTTAGAAACCATGCTGACAGATTAGTATTACGAAATCTGTACTGGGACACAGAAGGAAACAGTGTAGTAAGCTGTTCATTGCCCCAGGAATTCCTAGCACTTTACAAATCTAATCGATTACCACATGTGAGTTTGACTAAAGATAGAAATGTGAAGTGGGCAGACCTAGGAGAAAAAGTCACAAGGTGGGAAAAGCAGACAGAGTTAGAACTTTCCGAACTGGGAGTACAAAAGCAGAAGTTAAATTGGATAACACACACACCCAGCTGTACACTTGCAGGCAAGTGAGGACAGCTGAGTAGCACTCTTACTAGAAGAAGAGGAAAAAGCCTTACGAGATATACCAGAGACTCTCTGGTCAACAGGAAAATCAGATGTAGGACTTATTCGTACAGCAGAACCAGTCACTATCACACCAAAGTCAGCATTTAGACCTCAAAAGAGACAGTATCCCTTGAGAAAGGATGCAGAAATAGGAATCAAACCTATAATAGCAGCCTTACTTAAGGAAGGAGTATTGATAGAATCTCCTGATTCACCATGTAATACACCCTTATTTCCTGTTAGGAAAGCAAACGGAGAATGGTGTATGGTCCAAGATTTACAAGCTGTAAATGACGCAGTTATACCTAGGGCACCTACGGTGCCAGATCCACACACCTTATTAAATGATTTAAAACCGCAACAAAAATATTTTTCTGTGGTAGATATCAGCAATGCATTTTTCTCAATACCGATATACCCTGACAGACAACATTGGTTTGCATTTACATTTCAGGGGAAAAGGTATACATATATGCGACTACCACAGGGATATTGCGGGAGTCCCACAATATTCGCACAGGAAATGGCAAGTAATCTGGCGGGATTTATCCCACTGAAAGGTAGCCAGATTTTGCTTTATGTAGACGACATTCTGCTGGCAGCCCCCACCCAGCAAGAATGCAGAGAAGATACCATAGCATTACTATAATTTTTAGCTATTCAAGGACACAAGGTAAACAAAAATAAACTGCAACTTTGGAAAAAACAGGTCAAATACCTGGGATATGTAATATCCAAAGAGGGCAGAATATTAGATGAAGACAGAAAAACAGCAATATTACAAGCACCTAAACCAACTACCAAGAAGGAAATGATGTCCTTCCTAGGTACTACTAATTTTTGTCGGAGTTGGATTCCAAACTATGCCTTGGTATCTGCTCCACTGACCAACATGATATTCAAGAAGCCTATGGCAGCACAAGATTTATTCCAGTGGACACCAGAAGTAGAATCAGCTTTCTACAAATTGAAACAACTGATAGCATCCTCATTAGTTTTAGGATTACCAAACTATCATAAACGATTTTTCCAAACTGTAGATTGTAAGCAGGGTTATATGACATCAGTGTTAACACAACAGCATGGGGACAAACAACGCCCCATAGCTTACTATTCATCACAGCTAGACCCAGTGGCACGATCCCTGCCCCACTGTGTACAAGCAGTAGTCACAGCTGCAATGGCAGTGCAGGCTTCAGCCTCAGTAGTATTATTCCACCCTCTCACATTGAGAGTGCCTCATGCAGTCGCGTTTATTTTACTGCATGAAAAAGTAGCATATCTTTCACCTGCTAGACATCTTTGCTGTGTGACTATACTGTTGAGCCAACCTCATATGACAATTGAACGATGCACAACTTTGAATCCGTCAACCTTGCTCCCAACCCCTGCAGATGGCAAACCACATGGCTGCTTGCAGGAGATTGAGCAAAAGACACTACCTAGAAAAGATCTTAAGGATGTTCCCTTGGATGATGCCGAGGTGACATACTATATGGATGGCTCGTGTAGGAGGGGTCCTACAGGACAGAATCTAGTGGGGTATGCAGTAGTTTCTGATACTGAAATTTTAGAAGCAAAGTCTTTACCGCACAACTTATCTGCACAAGCAGCAGAATTGATTGCTTTAACAAGGGCATGTACCTTGGCAAAGGATAAATGAGTGAACATTTTTACTGACAGCCAGTATGCTTTTTCTACTGTATATGTTTTTGAGCAGCAGTGGAAAAATAGAGGAATGGTAACATCTACTGGTAAACCAATTAATCATGTGCAATTTATTTTAGATTTGTTAGACTCTATTCAGTTACCTCAGAAAGTAGCTATTTGCAAATGCATAGCTCATACCAAACAACAGGATAGGATTTCAAAAGGTAATGCGAGGGCTGATACAGCTGCAAAACAAGCAGCTTCAGCTTCAGAAGTATTTCTTTTGAGTGAGGAGTTACAACCATCTGAGATTTTAGACTTAGAAATGTTAAAAACAATGTAGACACTTACTACACATGTAGAAAAACAAAAATGGATAAAACGAGGAGCAATTCTTGAGAAAGGGCTGTACATCTCCAAAGAGAGGAAACCAATTTTGCCATCTAACTTGTTTAGATATGCAGCTTTGTTGAGCCATGGGCAGTGCCATGTCTCAACAGGGGGGATGGTACAGTTAGTGAATCGAGTGTTTACAACGTATGGATTTACAAACTACACAAAAAGTTTTTGTGCAGCATGCCATGTTTGTAACAAGCATCATGCACAAGGGGCATTGAAACCTAAGCAAGGGAGTTTCCTTACACCACCGTATCTGTTCCATACTATCTGTATGGATTTTATAGAGCTGAACAAATGCAAAAATAAGAAGTACTGCCTTGTCATTATAGATATGTTTTCCAAATGGGTGGAAGCTTTACCAACTAAAAATCCAGATGCAGCTACTGTTGCAAAAGTCCTCGTTAAAGAAATTATTCCTAGATTTGGCATACCGGAAAAGATTTATAGTGACAATTGCACACACTTTGTAAATCAAACTATACAACAATTAAGCGGTTACTTTGGGATTTCTCTGAAAAACCATTGTGCATACCACCCCCAATCTACAGGATTAGTAGAGGCACAATGGAATTTTGAAAAATAAGCTCAGGAAATTGATTAGTGAGACACAAAAGAACTGGGTGCACTGTCTACCTCTGCCACTGTTGAGTATGACAACTGTTCCAAATGTAAAAGGGTTAACACCTTTTGAAATTCTGTTTGGGAGGGCATATTATACACCTCAGTGGAAACCTCTCATGCCTGCAGACCAGGAGGCTGACAGTTCACTTGTAGAGTATATGAGGCGATTTTTGAATAACAAACTTTTGCAGTTAAATTCTGTTTCAGATAAAGAACAAACCAGACCATCGGAAGCAGCAATAGTCCCAGGCACGTGGGTCTGGGTGAAGGTCGTAAAGAAAAAGAATTGGAGTTCTCAGAAGTGGGAAGGACCATACCAGGTGCTACTGTCAACACCCACTGCAGTCAAGATCACAGAGCGAGCATCCTGGATTTATTTGACATACTGTAAATTGGTTTAGAACTTTGAACTGGACAAAAACCTTGTTACTGTTGTACAACGAGAACAAAATGACCCGGTTTAGAATAAACAGAGATGCAGAACAACCTCAGAATATTTGCATGATTATTCTGATAGCTATACTGATAACAATGATCTTTTTGCTGTGGCCTTTCCTTTTCCCAGCTACATGAGTTGAACTGAACAAACGTGATGCATTACTCATAGACTGGCATCCAAACTTTAACACTTACCAAGCAATTAAATATGTGTATGCTGAGACTTTTAATATTTCAAACTGCTGGATTTGCACAGCTATACCAACAGCAAATGGGAGATTATTGATGACTGCTGTCCCCCGAGGGGACAATGAGACCTGGGAAAACTTGATTTTTGATACTACACCTGTGAAATCACAAGACAAAATAGCATTGTACCTACCTGTTACACAAAAAGGGATTGTATGTTTTTACAAAAATGACACTATTCAGATGGGTTGGAGCAATTGTAATGTGACTGTTTCTTATAAATGTTATATTAAGGCCAGTAAGACAAAAACTATTTGTGATACAAACTATGATGCATATTTTGAAAAGATGCATAGAAGTGTTAGTGAAATACAACATAATCCTGTTCTTTTAAAGCAGCTTTCTATTATTGATAAGAAAAAGTTTCATGCAGGGCAAGCTTATATCAATACTAAAGTAGAGAATTGTTATTTTGTTTGCGGGAAAAAAAGCATATAAATGGCTACCTGAGAATTGGTCCGCCAGTTGTTTTTTGGGTTACCTGGTTCCGGCCATATGACACACTGCAGCTTTGCCTCAGGCAAAAATTCAAAATGTCAGAGAGGTCATCAGTAAACCTAGAAGTCCAATCAAGGGACCTGAGAATCCAGTGGGACGAATCAAAGCAGGGTGGAGAAACCATAACTCCGTGAAAAACAAAGATAAACTGACACACATGGACTTGAGTGACACCATTATATTGTGGGCAGGCATAGCCCCTGCATATTTTATTTATTTTATTTATTTGCAGTTGTTTAACCAGGATAGTCCATTGGGCCTAAAGAACCTGTTTTCAATGGAGTCCTGGGGAGAAAAGCTCAACATACAAATCATACAAAGATTCTATTCTACATACAGATTATACAAAAGTTATGTTACACACATAGTTTACATGAGGATTAAAGAAAAAAACATTGTAGAATTACAATTATAAGTTAGACAAAAAACGAAAACAAAAAAATTTTTTTTTTGCTAAAAGTTGCAGGGAACAAACAAGGAGTTGTATGCTAGAAGCAAGCATGAAGTTGCTAGCTGGGATTTGAGGAAAGGAAAGAGGAAAAGTGTTGGGAGAAGAGAGTAGGTTAGGAGGGATGTGCACAGGAGCATATGGCGCAGTGAAATTGATTTGGGAGCTGAGAAAACTGTCTAAACTTCTCGAAGTTATGAGCAATGCAACTTTTTCTGCTCTCAAATTAGTGACTGATTAACTAAATGCTATGAGAACTGTGGTACTTCAAAACCGCATGTCTCTTGACTTCACCCTAGCGGCGAGAGGTGGTACATACGCTTTAATCAAAGAAGAATGCTGTTCATATATTCCTGACAACCAGCACAAGATAAACGACCATCTTGAGGTGATCCAGCAGGTGTCAACCATGACCAAACCAGGCCCAAACCCTCTGACAGACTTTTTCCAGAATTTGTTTAGGGGGTGGGGTTCCATCCTAATGAACATCCTGATTGCCATTTGTGTGGGATTACTCCTATTAGGAGTATGCATTTGTTGTGGTATTCCCTGCATGAAGAAGTTAATCAAAGATTTTATAGACGTGTCAGTTTCTGATACTTTGTACCAAAGCACTGAAATTAAAGAGTTGTTGAAAAGTGAAACACTTTCATAAGTCTAAACTGAATGACTCTCTTAACTGGAAATCCTGAATGGAAGAGGTTAGGAGAAGAAGCAAACTGTTTATGCTTTTGAAAATAGAATTAAAAAGTATTAACAGGGGGGAAATGTTAGAAAAATATGTATTAATATGTGTGCTTAATGCCAATTAGAAGCTAAAAGAGTTAACAAGTTTTTTATTCTATTTTGTATACACTATTTTACATACAGCTTAGTTTTATATGAGACTAAAAGATCGTTTTGAAACTGCAGTGCACTTTCTGAAACTTGCAAGATGCCCTCTGTCCTAGTAACTGCTAGCACAGCAAAATTCATGTTTATGCCTTTTGAAAATGTACTTGAAAAACAGGCGGTTATCTGCTAGGTCAGGAAGCAATGAATGAACAATGTTATATTCTATAATGTTATGATTTTGAACAATTAGCTCTGTTCGTGGTATGAGAATGTGCACAGCTGCAGAAGGAAGAGATAAAGACAGACAAAGAACAGTTGGAGAAATGAACTGCAATCTATACTTGCTTTGTGCTCAAATTAGCCGTAGTACCTTGAATGGTAACTTTGCATATATCTAATCGGTGGTAGCCAAGGCCACATTATTTTTCTTAGGAATTTTCTCACAAAAATTGATAGTACAAGCAGAAAAGCATGAAAACAACTGCTATGTAATGATGATGTTAAAACTTGTGATTTGCTACGTCAGCTTGGTAGGCAATGTCTTATTAGAAAATGTATAAAAATGCTGGTATTTCCTGATTCTAGTTAGACAAACTCTGTATTAGCACATTTTTGTCTCCTTGCTGCAAGATTAAAGTGTCTTAACCTGAACCTATTGTGTATTGATCATTTTTAAAGTATATTTTTCCTTTAACAATATCTCATCCAAGAATAGACAACATGCAACTCAGGTAGACTTCCTCCTAGTAAGGAAAAAGGAATGGGGTAGAATCCATGATTGCAAAGTCATTCCCAGTGAAACAGTCAGCCCACAACATAAACCATTAGTTGCCACAATCAGCTGCAAGCAGTGGTCAGAGTAGAGGAGTGGCAGCACCTAAAATCAGCATGTGTTAGGAATACAGAAAAGATATGTGGCCGAGCAAGGTATGGAAATAAGGTACATAAGGAAAGCTGGTGGTGGAATGCAGAAGTCCAAGAAGTCATCAAAAGAAAGAAGGAATGCAGGATGAAATGAGAGATAGAAAAGATTGACCAGGCTTAGGAAGGACTACTGGTTGGCTAAAAAAAAGAACCTAAGAAAGAAGTTGCAATAGCAAAGAATAGGGCATCCAAAGCATTCTACCAGCTTCTGGAAGGTGACTCAGTAAGGGGCACAGAGAAACTATATCAGGTTGCAAGGCAAAGACAGAAAGATAAACAAGATAGTTAGACACCCTTCATAAGGGATGCCAGCAACAACCTTCTTATCAGTCCACAGGACATCAAAGGCAGATGGAAGGAGTATTTCCAACAGCTTCTGAATAAAGAAAACCCCACAGAAGCTGTACTTCCCCAGAAACAGCCTATGATGAGAGAAGAAGAGAAGCCCACCCTAGAAGAAGTAAGAATAGCACTAAGGAAAATGAAGTCAGGGAAAGCAGCAGGCTCAGATGAAGTCACAGCAGATGTGATAAAGATGGTGGGTGAGTTAGGGGATAAATGGCTCCTGAGGGTACTAATAACAATGTGGAGAAAAAGGCATATCCCAGATGACTGGAGAATAAGCAGACGTGTGCCAGTGTACAAGACCAAAGGGGACATCCACAACTGTGGGCAGTACAGAGGGATCAAACTCCTACCACACTGCATGAAAGTTCTGGAGAGAGTGATTGATAAATGGATACACAGAGTAGTAGAAGGCAAGATGGGAGATGAACAGTGCAGATTCAGATCAGGATGCAGCACAACTGACCCAATGTTTGCATTGAGACAGATACTTGAGAAGAATCTAGAAATGAGTCCAACTGGGCATTCCTAGATTTGGAGAAAGCATATGACTAGGTCCCAAGAAAGCAAATCTGGGCAGTACTGTAGTGGTTTGAAGTCCCGAAAACATTGGTAGAATAAGTGCAGGCTATGTACAAGGACCCAGTGACTCAAGTATGAACAATGATTGGCCTTTCAGAGGGGTTCCCAGTGGGAGTGGGTGTACATCAGGGTTCAGCTCTGAGCCCACTGCTGTTCATACTGGTGATGGACTACATTAGCAAACAGGTTAGAGGGGACAGATCAACAAAGCTGCTGTATGCAGATGATGTAGCAGTACAGGCAGACTCTGAGCTAGAACTTCAGCAAAGGATAGGAGAATGGAATGCAAATCTGAAGGCACATGGGATGAAACTAAGCACAGATAAGATGGTAGTAATGGCAGCAAATTTGGGAAATCAGAAAAAGCTGTGAATAGAGACAGAATGGAAGATAGTGGAACAGGTAAACAGCTTCAAGTATTTGGAAGGGGTGGTTGAGGGGAAGGGTAGTCTGAATGAAGAGGTCAAAGCTAGAAACAGAGAGGCTGCAGCCATCTGGCATAGAGTAGCAGGTGTAGTCTATGACAGAAGAATGCCAAAGAAGCTGAAAAGCAAGGTGTACAAGACAGTGGTGCAACCAGTACTACTGTATGGTACAGAAACCTGGGCAGTAAAGGCAGAACAGCTGAAGAAGTTAGAGGTGATGGAAATGAAGTACCTGAGAAAGGTGGTAGGATGCACACTGTGGGACAGATGAAGAAATGAGGACATAAGAGCAGAAACCAAAGTAGCTCCAATTGCAGAAAAGATCAAAGAGAACAAATTACGGTGGTTTGGGGACATGTGTAGAAAAGCAGAAGACAATCTGGTGAGGAAGATTTGGGACAAACAGGATGAAGGTAAGAGGATGCAAGGGCATCCAGCAATGAGGTGGATGGATTGTGTGAAAGAAGATCTGCAACACTCAGGCATGAGTGTTGAAGAAGGCAGGAGTTTGGCACTGAATCGAGAGAGTTGGCGACAGTTAACACTATACCACGACCCCATGTAGAAAAAATGGGAAAAAGGGGGCTGATGATGACATATATATATATATATATATATATATATATATGTGTGTGTGTGTGTGTGTGTGTGTGTGTGTGTGTGTTTGCAAATATATATATATATATATATATATATATATATATATATATATATATATATATATATATTTATACATACACCTCAGTCTTTATTGGTAATATATCTATATATTGTTATACACCTATATTTATCTCCATACATATCTATCTCTCTATGTATATGTTTCTTTTCAGATATATATTTGTAGATAGCAATCCTTCCTACTTGCACAGTGTCTCTTCCCTATTGTAAAATGGCTGTATAGAAGGGTATGCTTGAGAAAACATCCTAAAACCATGCATCTAACGGGGCTTACTGATAAATTGCTTTGGCTATGGTGTGCAATGTCCTGGGTTCAAGACCTGCAAGGGCTGTTTATTTTGTTCCTAGGCAGAACAAGGACTTTTGGATACAGAGTGATTAAGGCAGTTTTGAGCAGCTTTAAGTGTGTTTGTGCAGGTTTGCGTGACTGTAAGCAGTGCTAACGTACGGTAAAATAAATAGGCACTTACACAGTGTAGGCTTCGCTTATCAGTGTGTAAATCTGCTTAGTATTTACATTTAAGCAATGCTTAAACCTCTTAAGTATAGCTCAGCTCTGTTAATCAGTGATCACATTCCAGTCTGATAAAATAGCAGGGTAATGGCATTGTTAATACGTGTATTTAATTTCCAGTACATAACATGCTTCCATGTGCTGTCATTACAATAGTAAGGGGTGTGACTATACTGTATGGGACACCTGGTTATACAAGAGTAGTACCACACTCTTTTTTTTTGTATTTGTTTTATACATGGGTAGTATCCCAAGTTATATGCAGTCAGACTTACATGTTACACCAGCTACAGTGCATTGGTTGACAAAAATAGTTTAACACATATTGTATCATTACGTTGGTACTTTTAACAGTGCTTTGCCAAGTTAAAGTAGATTGCAGATTGTAGTACTAGAACCATACACCCATGCATGCAAGGCTGGGACTCTGAGTACTGACTATCTTGTTCTTGGTGTTTGAGCTGCATGTTTTTATGTTTCTCCTATTGGATATTGATCTGATATCGATACTAACTGCAGACTACTATGTTTTTTGGACATCATTGAGGACTGCTGTCATGTAGTAATGGCATATGTTTCAGTTTCAGATGTCTAGCTTTCACAATAGCCATCCTAATGCATAACCTGTTGGCTATCTACTTTCTGTCTGTCCTCTGTACAGATATGCAGATGTCAGGTATTGCTAAGGCCATACCATTATGTAGGTGCCCACATAGTATTGTGCTGTGGGCCTGGACACTGCTGCTAATTCCAACATATGGGACATTGCTTAATGTGGGCCTTGCACCTTTTCCTTGCCTGTGTGAGGGACATTACAGAGGTGGTGGGCTACAGATTCACATACAGTAGGTGGCAATACATCACAGGACAGGACATGTGGAGACAGCCAAACAACATGGGGGAACATATCCCCATATTTGTGAACAGATTCTATGTCATCAGTGCTGTTATACACATGGTAGACTGATAGATTGACAGGGTTTTTGTGGACATGCATTTGTGAGTGACTTCATGACTGATTGTGATATGTCTCTGACATACTTCTCCACTGGCACGCTGTCCACAGACTGGCCACATGTTTGCCTGTTATGTTTCGTCTGTTCCCCAGACAGTTAGTGTCCTTGGTAAATCAATCATGGACTCTGGGGAATGCAGTCAGTAAATACTCACATCTATTGGTATTACTAATGTCATATTCCTCATAAAGGATATGTTACAACAAAGCCAGTAACATCTGCAACTGCCTGAATGTATGACATCGATATGTCCAATCGACCCCTGTGTTTGTGCCTCTGTCCCCAAATGATGTCAGGCTTTGTCCAGATGTCAATGGGGCTCAGACATATTTATTATCATTATTTCTAGCCTTCAATCCTGCTACCATCCCAGTGATGTAGTAGACCCACAGACATGTCAGGGAAGAGGCCATTGATATGAGTCCTGAGCATGTATATTTTGAGGTGAACTGTACATGTGAGAGACCTGTGTATGTCTGGCCATTGTTAACAGACTGTCATGACTGTGTGCACATGTCATGTGTACATGTTATTTGGGCTGTGTATGGAGGGGGGTGGATGTAAGTGTTATGGCTCCTTCTTTATCTGACTGTGCATGCTGCTGCAGTTTCTACTGATCTATTGGCTGTATGTGTGTGTAGGGCCAGGCTGAGATATGTCCTGTACCAAGGTCAGGATTCAGACTACACTGAGAATTTAGACTGTATATGTAGGGCTAGTGTGTGAGTGGCAAACATTGATGTATTTGTTCACACAGTCCGTATACTCTACTGTTCACGTGACTTACCAGTATGTGACTGTGACTATGGTGATATTGGTTGTGGGTATGCAGTTTCACACTGGTGTCTGTCTGTCAGTGCTGTTACATCACTAAGAAATACTACAAAAAAGGCAATACTCACAGACAAAAAGAACTACTACTGTAAAATACAGCAAAATCACCAAAATAACCCCCAGAAGTTTTGGTCTAGTGTATATAAACTCCTTTCCCCAGGGCACTCCCATACACCTATCCCGTTTCAGGCAGACCCTAACACCCCCCACCAAACAGCCAATGCCTTCAACTCCTTCTTTACAGAAACCATACAAACACTAGCTAGCCAACTTATTCCAGACAGCTCAAACCTTGCCACATCCATACCTAGTACTCTACCAGTATTCTCTATTCAACCAATATCTATCACTTTCATCTACAAATTCATCCAAAAACTTAGGCCTTGTACCCCTTCTGCTGACCAGTTACCTTCTGAATACCTCCAAAAAGCAGCCAAAGTAATTTCCTATCCTAAATCCATCCTCATAAACAGAACCATTAAGGAAGGTTACATTCCAAACATCTGGAAAATCTCCCATATCATTCCCCCTCACAAAGGTGGCAACTCAAATGACTACTCAAACTATTGACCAATAGCACTCTTATCACCCTTATAAAAAATCATGGAAAAATGCGTTCATCATCAACTTTTAAACCATTTAACACAAAATAACATAATAGCTAAATGTCAGCATGGTTTTAGGCCATCTCATAGTACCACAACCACTCTGTTATCCTTTACAGATGTTATAAATAGAAATTGTAATAACAACAACCTCTCATCTGCACTCTTTATTGACCTCTCCAAAGCTTTCGACATGGTTAACCATGCACTTCTGATCAACATTCTTGAATCCTTCTCTCTTGACTCTTTAGCTATTAAATGGTTCAGGTCCTACCTAACCAATACACAACAAGCAGTTCTCTGGGCAAATAATATATCATCCCTTCTACCTGTTACACTGGGAGTCCCTCAGGGCTCCATTCTAGGCCCACTTCTTTTTTCTCTTTTTATTAACGACCTGCATGTAGCAATCCCACAGGCCACCTGCATTCAATATGCAGATGATTCAACATTCATTTGCTCAGCAACCTCACCATCTGCACTACATTCCCTGACTCAGAATGTATTTAACACAGTAGAAACATGGTTCAAAAAACTTTGTCTCCTTCTTAATGTGAAAAAAAACAAGCTCCTTCTCTTTACACCCTCTAATAAGTCTACCCCAATTGATTTCTCTGTCATTTCCAATAATAGCACAATCATACACCCTGACTCTACAACTAAACTGTTAGGAATTACCATTGATAACAACCTTACATTTGATAGTCACATAAATAACACCATTAAACATGTCAACAGGAAAATTGGCTCCTTATATCGAATCAAAACTTTCTTAACTCCAACAGCTAAAACCAAAATTGCTCATTCCCATTTAATTTCCACTCTTCTTTATGCCTCTCCCATATACACCAACCTCAAAAAGAATAACCTTGTCAAACTACAGCATGCCTATAACAGCATCGCCAGATTTGCCACTGGTAACCCTTTCGAACTCACCACTGTCTAAATCTAAAGCAGCTTGGCTGGCTAGAACTTCAAAACCTTCTGAAAATCTCCCAACTAACCATGACCCACAAGATATTTTATCAACCTACTAGCACTCCCATACTATCCAATCTCATAATCCCTTATAAAAACCTAAACTCATTGCGCTCCTCTAACAAGCTTCTAGCGAGTATAACCAAAACTAATAACTTGGCTGGAGATTCCCTGTTTTCTAACACAGTGGGAAAAGACTGGAACCTCCTTCCAAATGAACTAACAACAATTTCTTCTTTGCCTCTCTTTAAACAAAAAGTCAAAAAATCCAAAATACTGCTCTCACTGGTAAATGCTCTTGTGGAAACAACCAGTAAATATATAATAAAAAACGTAGCACAAGAGCAAAAGCAAGGGTCAAATCTTATATTCAAAGCCAGATACGTTTATTAGTAAAACAATGGATAAGCGCTTTCGCTAAAAAAATAGCTTCATCAGATCACAATGTTTGCTTAACATAGACAGTTTAAATACTAAAGCACATGGTGAGTACAATTCAAATGACCCAATCATCATCACACATCAATTAGTTCACTTAACATTTAAAGCAGCAAATACAAAAGCATATCAGTGCATTCATTACTGCTACTAATCATATAAAATATATATATAAAAATATATATATAAAAATATATATATAAAAAACTAACTCCATTTAAAAAAGCGCATCCTTTGAATACAACAAATGATAGTATAAAACTTTTATAAAAGTTTTCTTGTTGTTAAAATGCATTATAAAAATTATTTATATATGTCTATTACAATTTAAAAATGACTAAATATTCTTATATCTTTATGTGCCTGCGTTTTCTAAGTACAGGTTTGATAGAGACTTTGTCATTTAGTCCTGAGCCTCTATCTGCTCTTAGCAAAATAATCCAGTTGTTTTCCTTCTCCTCTGTATATGTCATTATGTTACCTCCTCTTGCATTAGGTTCTATTACTTCTAGTACCCTAAATTGAAATTCATGTTGAGTGTTGTGTAAGACAGTGTGCTTGGCTAAAGCATTCTGTGTATTACTTTTTCTGATGTTATAAATATGCTCTCTTATCCTGTCATGTAGTGGGCTGTTCGTCTTACCCACATAAAACGATGAACATATTTTGCAAACTGCCAGGTAAACAACGTTAGGTGTCATACAATTTGCATGTGTTCTAAAATAAAATGTTTTACCATTATCTGGATGGATAAATGTGGTATTGCTGTCAATATAACAACAAAAATTACATTGACCACATTTTTCTGTATGTCCTGAACTAACATGCTGTATAGCTTTCTTAGGATAACAGAGGAGTCTTTTTAAGTTGTTTCTGTTCCTATATATAAAAGAGGGTTCTTTGCCAACTATGTTAGAAATCTCTTCATCAGCCTTTAGTATATCCCAATGTTTACATATGATATTCTTGACTTCAAATAAGTCTGTTGTATAACTTGTTGCAAATTTGACATTCAAGGGTGTCGAAGAAATATCAGTTCTAATGATATCCTGTACTGGACAAAAATAAGGTTTACCTCTAGCATCACGTGAATTGAGGGCTTCAGTAGTGTATTGATCTATTTCACTAATTTTGTAGCCCCTATTCTTTAATCTATTTCGTAAACATGACAGATCTTTTCTAAGCCTATTTCTGACGGATTTAGCCTAGAACATCTTAAAGATTGTCCTTTAATTATATTTTTAAAAATGTGGGGTGGGTGCATACTTGTCCTATGTAGTAACATGTTGCTGTGACAAGGTTTCGATATACCCTGTGTTGATGAGACCATTGTGTAACCTTTCTACATAAACATCTAGGAACACCACTTTCTCATAGGAGTATTGCATAGTGAATTTCAAACAATTTGTCAAGCTATTCATGATGTTTAAAAACTTTTCTAAGTTATCTACTGTTCCATTCCATAGAAAAAAGACATCGTCTACAAATCTACGAAAGATGACATATTCCTTAAAAAACTTTTCTTTAAACAAAACTTCTTGTTCCCAAAATGCTAGAAACATGTTGGCGTAGCTGTTGGCACAAGGAGTGCCCATTGCTATGCCTTCATGTTGCTTAAAAATCTTATCATCAAACATAAACATGTTATTATAAAGCACAAGTTCAAGAAAATGGACAATCAGAGCTATCAACAATTCAGAATAGTCACTACATTCTTTTAAATAATTTGTGACAAAAGTTAAACCTAGTTCATTGGGTATTACAGTGAACAAGGACTGTATATCTAGGGTGACAAAATAACAAGCATTAATATTGTCACAATGTGTGATGCATTCATAGAGGTCTACCAAAAATTGCTTTGTGTCACGTAAGACAAATTTATTTTTATTCAAAATGGGTCTTAAATGCGTCTCTATGAATACTGATAAATGTTCAGTAACCCACCCTCTTCCAGATACAATGGGCCTCATTGGTGGGTTACTTAAGTCTTTATGTAACTTAGGAAGTCCATAAATTAGAGGCAACATTGGTTTCTCAACCATAAGGTATTCATGGGTATTTCTATCAATTAAATTACTTTTGTAAATATCAGTAAGGGTATCAAATACATACCTACAGGTGTCATGAACATCTGATGTATTAATGATACCATAAAATGTGTCTTGTAACATATCATGCATAGCATTCATGTAATGTTCTTTGTCCAGGACAACAACACCAGAACCTTTATCTGCTGGCCTAACTACAATATTCTTATTTAATTGCAGGTTATTCAAGCTTTTCTTTCATTGAATGTTAAATTATCTGATTTCTTTAATTTATTATATGTCTTAGTTTCATAGTAGTGATGCAACTCTTCCTCAGTTACTTTCAAAAAAGCCTCTACTAGAGGGTGATTTACGGGTACATAATCACTAAGATTCTTGAATATAGGGCCTTCTCTGACAGTGCTATCCTTATCCCTGAAATTATATTTCAACATTAAATTTCTACAAAATATTCTTAAATACATAATTGTATCAGTAAGGCAGCGAGTTGTCTTGTATATAATTCAGGCCCTTACTTAACAAAGAGATGTCAGAGTCAGTTAATTCAACAGAAGAAAGGTTGAACACTACCTTTTCTTTACCCACATTTTCTTTATCGTGGTATTGTGTAGAGAGTCTTCTGACAATTTCCTCTTTGCCTTCCCCTGCTCATGGAACGTGACCTCCTTGGGCCTTTGTCCATGCGCACGGTAAGGGAGAGTTAAATTGGCATCAGCTATATGCTGATTAGCTTCCTTTGTTTTAGGTCTAACTGCTGGCTCTGAAGTAACTGAAGGTTTGTTCTTAACAACATTAACTTCAGGGTATAGATTAATGCTTTCCTGTGCGCTGGAATGCACTAACCTAATTACATCATCAGAATCATTTAATTCATTGCAAGGTGCATCACTTATTGCAATCTCTATATTATTATTTGTATTTACAATACTAGATCTCTCTTCTTCATTACTATCAGGTTGTGAGCCATAAGTAGATTTGCTATTATCTAAACCATTCAAATTAACATTATTAGGCATATTCAGACTGTCAGGAACATCTGTAGAGAACGCTGAACCTCTATTACTACCAGCATTTCTCGTATATGTATTATTTACATTCATTCTAGTATGTTGTACAGTATTAACATTTGTCTGACCCTCATATACATTAGTAGCTAGTCTATCATTGTTATGTCTCTGCCAAACAAACACTTGACCTAGTTTAAAATCATTCAAGTCACGTATCACTTTATTTCTTTTCTGTTGCAAAAGTTTCCGATCATAGGCGGAAACACAGTCAAGTAAATTTTCAAATAGTGGATATACGATATTTTCAGGAAAGTCAGTAAATAAGTGTTTTTGTTTAGAATTAATTGAGTCAGTTAGTTTCTTTTCCTCAGGACTAAAAAAGTCAATCAAGAGCTTGAGATACTCACGACTGGTCTCTAAGTTGATGCGCTGCCAACGCGCTAACAGTTCTGGAAAGTCAGTGCCTTGGCTAGGCATACAGAATACTCTCAAACCACGAGGCACTATATGGTGGTCAAGACAGTATCGGAAATGGGCATGCTGTGCCTGTAAATGTTTTAGTTTAAGGAAGTCCTTCTCAATGTCGTCCAGCGCTCAGTAAAGCGCCTGCATGTCTACTGTCGCCCGCTGGCGTCAGCTGAGCTTGCTTCATCAAGCACAAACCAAGAAGGGTTGGAAATTCCATTCAAATATTTACGAAATCTGGTTTCGAGTGTTTCTCTGCCCCGGTGTTCACTTCTGGGCACATAATCTAATTCTATGGTTGACATTTTCTCAATAGTCACAAAATTAGCGTTGTAGTAGACAAAAATGGCAACAGCACAGTATGAAAGTCACCTTACTCCGTTATGAGCAGTAAGAACTAAAGTAAAAAGTCAAAAAATCCAAAATACTGCTCTCACTGGTAAATGCTCTTGTGGAAACAACCAGTAAATATATAATAAAAAATGTAGCACAATAGCAAAAGCAAGGGTCAAATCTTATATTCAAAGCCAGATACGTTTATTAGTAAAACAATGGATAAGCGCGCTAAAAATAGCTTCATCAGATCACAATGTTTGCTTAACATAGACAGTTTAAATACTAAAGCACATGGTGAGTACAATTCAAATGAACCAATCATCATCACACATCAATTAGTTCACTTAACATTTAAAGCAGCAAATACAAAAGTATATCAGTGAATTCATTACTGCTACTAATCATATAAATATATATATATATATATAAAAATATATATAAAAATATATATATAAAAAACTAACTCCATTTAAAAAAGCGCATCCTTTGAATACAACAAATGATAGTATAAAACTTTTATAAAAGTTTTCTTGTTGTTAAAATGCATTATAAAAATTATTTATATATATCTATTACAATTTAAAAATGACTAAATATTCTCATATCTTTATGTTTTCTAAGTACAGGTTTGATAGAGACTTTGTCATTTAGTCCTGAGCCTCTATCTGCTCTTAGCAAAATAATCCAGTTGTTTTCCTTCTCCTCTGTATATGTCATTATGTTACCTCCTCTTGCATTAGGTTCTATTACTTCAGTACCCTAAATTGAAATTCATGTTGAGTGTTGTGTAAGACAGTGTTTCTGTGTATTACTTTTCTGATGTTATAAATATGCTCTCTTGGTTGCGTCTTACCCACATAAAATGATGAACATATTTTGCAAACTGCCAGGTAAACAACGTTAGGTGTCATACAATTCGCATGTGTTCTAAAATAAAATGTTTTACCATTATCTGGATGGATAAATGTGGTATTGCTGTCAATATGACAACAAAAATTACAATGACCACATTTTTCTGTATGTCCTGAACTAACATGCTGTATAGCTTTCTTAGGATAACAGAGGAGTCTTTTTAAGTTGTTTCTGTTCCTATATATAAAAGAGGGTTCTTTGCCAACTATGTTAGAAATCTATTCATCTGCCTTTAGTATATCCCAATGTTTACATATGATATTCTTGATGTCAAATAAGTCTGTTGTATAACTTGTTGCAAATTTGACATTCAAGGGTGTTGAAGAAATATCAGTTCTAATGATATCCTGTACTGGACCAAAATAAGGTTTACCTCTAGCATCACGTGAATTGAGGGCTTCAGTAGTGTATTGATCTATTTCACTAATTTTGTAGCCCCTATTCTTTAATCTATTTAAATAAACATGACAGATCTTTTCTAAGCCTATTTCTGATGGATTTAGCCTAGAACATCTTAAAGATTGTCCTTTAATTATATTTTTAAAAATGTGGGTGCATACTTGTCCTAGTAACATGTTGCTGTGACAGGTTTCGATATACTGTGTTGATGAGACCATTGTGTAACCTTTCTACATAAACATCTAGAACACCACTTTCTATTAGGAGTATTGCATAGTGAATTTCAAACAATTTGTCAAGCTATTCATGATGTTTAAAACTTTTCTAAGTTATCTACTGTTCCATTCCATAGAAAGACATCGTCTACAAAGAAGATGACATATTCCTTAAAAAAACTTTTCTTTAAACAAAACTTCTTGTTCCCAAAATGCTAGAAACATGTTGGCGTAGCTGTTGGCACAAGGAGTGCCCATTGCTACGCCTTCATGTTGCTTAAAATTCTTGTTTCTAGCATTTTGGGAACAAGAAGTTTTGTTTAAAGAAAAGTTTTTTAAGGAATATGTCATCTTCTTTCGTAGATTTGTAGACGATGTCTTTTTTCTATGGAATGGAACAGTAGATAACTTAGAAAAGATTTTAAACATCATGAATAGCTTGACAAATTGTTTGAAATTCACTATGCAATACTCCTATGAGAAAGTGGTGTTCCTAGATGTTTATGTAGAAAGGTTACACAATGGTCTCATCAACACAGGGTATATCGAAACCTTGTCACAGCAACATGTTACTACATAGGACAAGTATGCACCCACCCCACATTTTAAAAATATAATTAAAGGACAATCTTTAAGATGTTCTAGGCTAAATCCAGAAATAGGCTTAGAAAAAGATCTGTCATGTTTACGAAATAGATTAAAGAATAGGGGCTACAAAATTAGTGAAATAGATCAATGCACTACTGAAGCCCTCAATTCACGTGATTCTAGAGGTAAACCTTATTTTGGTCCAGTACAGGATATCATTAGAACTGATATTTCTTCGACACCCTTGAATGTCAAATTTGCAACAAGTTATACAACAGACTTATTTGAAGTCAAGAATATCATATGTAAACATTGGGATATACTAAAGGCTGATGAATAGATTTCTAACATAGTTGGCAAAGAACCCTCTTTTATATATAGGAACAAAAACAACTTAAAAAGACTCCTCTGTTATCCTAAGAAAGCTATACAGCATGTTAGTTCAGGACATACAGAAAAATGTGGTCATTGTAATGTTTGTTGTTATATTGACAGCAATACCACATTTATCCATCCAGATAATGGTAAAACATTTTATTTTAGAACACATGCGTATGACACCTAACGTTGTTTACCTGGCAGTTTGCAAAATATGTTCATCGCTTTATGTGGGTAAGATCTAACCGCCGCTACGTGACAGGATAAGAGAGCATATTTATAAGATCAGAAAAGTAATACACAGAATGCTTTAGCCAAGCACACTGTCTTACACAACACTCAACATGAATTTTAATTTAGGGTACTAGAAGTAATAGAACCTAATGCAAGAGGAGGTAAATAATGACATATACAGAGGAGAAGGAAAACAACTGGATTATTTTGCTAAGAGCAGATAGAGGCTCAGGACTAAATGACAAAGTCTCTATCAAACCTATACTTAGAAAACGAGACACATAAAGATATGAGAATATTTAGTCATTTTAAATTGTAATAGATATATATAAATAATTTTATAATGCATTTTAACAACAAGAAAACTTTTATAAAAGTTTTATACTATCATTTGTTGTATTCAAAGGATGCGCTTTTAAATGGAGTTAGTTTTTATATATATTTATATATATTTTATATATATATATTTTTATATGATTAGTAGCAGTAATGAATGCACTGATATACTTTTGTATTTGCTGCTTTAAATGTCAAGTGAACTAATTGATGTGTGATGATGATTGGTTCATTTGAATTGTACTCACCATGTGCTTTAGTATTTAAACTGTCTATGTTAAGCAAACATTGTGATCTGATGAAGCTATTTTTAAAGCTTATCCATTGTTTTACTAATAAACGTATCTGGCTTTGAATATAAGATTTGACCCTTGCTTTTGCTCTTGTGCTACGTTTTTTATTATCTCTTTAAACAAAGACTAAAAACATACTTTAAAACTCACTGGTTATGTCCATGTTGTAAACCTGACTAACCTTTTCTTCTACTAATGTTACTTCTTCACCCTACCAATTTTTCACACATATTTCTTAATTTCTATGATGAAGAACTGAACTGCTGACCACAATGAAGGAATTTCGTAGATTCATCCTGCTTATTGTTAGTACAACCTAGTACATAACAACACTATGTCACTTTTATTGTGTGATAGAATTCATCTCATCATTCTTAATGATTTCTATACTAGTGTAAATATCTTTTTTGATCACTTTTTTATTATTATTATTGATTTTTGTATACTTATGTGAACTACTTTCATTTACGATATTTCAGCTATGTTTACCATCCTGTTGCTGTATTTTACGTAATGATCTAACTATTAATGTTTGGAGCTTTTCTCCCCGGGCCTCTACTGAAAATTGAAATATATCCAGCTAGACTAGCCCGGTCAACAAATGTAAAATAAATAAAATAAATAAATAAATCCCTATAGTGTCTGACATATTTGTAAATACATGTGTATTTACCCATAGCAAATTCCCTAATTCAATTACTTCTGATATTTCACTAAATATATATTAGAGCACACAGGAGGGTGTTACTACAGCAACTGTGTTAGCTTATCTATGCCACTACTTCAGATACATCCTGATTTTAATGGCTTCCACCCGCCACTTTGTCAGCCTTGGTCCAGATTCATTGCAGTAAGGGGTTCTGAGCATACCTGTCAACTGGCTGGATTGTTTCAGGATGTCCAGGTTTATTGCTCATATTTCTGGTCTGTTTTACAAATTATTCTCATTTCTCTGGTAAGTCACTGTGATAATTGTTGTCAGAAAATGAGGGCATACATTTTATTTACCTACCTCACATCCATCAGAATATGTATGCTGAAACAAACTGTGTCACTTTGTCAAGAAGAGTACAGGGGGACAATGACCTCTTCCTTCATGGATTCTAATGCATTAGTACTGATATGTGCCACATAGGAGGACTTTATGACCACAGTGGCAATGTGGTGGTCAAAAGAGACATTGCTGTCAACCTGTGTACCTAGATCTTTTATAGAGCCTTCTTTGTTCAGGGGACTACCATCGATGTAATTTATGGGAACAGTGTTTGCCACAAAGGGTATGACAACACATTTTCTGAAATTGATCTTGCTTTGACACCAGTGATTGGTCTCAGTGAGGCCTTTCAGTAGGATGCCAACATCACTTGGGTAGTTAATAATAGCTTCCAACTTGCAATTGTCTACAAACACTGTCAACCAGAGTCCCTTCATGTTGGGATGGACTTCAGAGAAGTTGATACCAAACATGAAAGGACCCAAGACACAACCATGTGGGACTCCACTTATGGCTGCTCTGCAGTCTGACTTGGAGTCAGCTATTTCCACACTGTGAGTCCTATCTGTGACCCATTTTGCAACCCACCTAGTGACACAGGGGCTGATGCCTAGCTTAATGAGTTTTTGCATGATGCCTGAGTGGGGAATGTTATCAAAGCCGTTGGCCAGATCAAGGTAGGTTGTATATGCCACCTTGCCTTCATCCACAGCTCTTGTGACTGATTCTAAGAATTTGACCAAGTTGACTGAACAGGTATGACCTAGTCTTCACAAAAGTAAACGTGTGGAATCCTGAGCCTGCGGATTCCCATATCCCTGTTTATTAGGTGCATGATGATGCATTCCATAGCTTTGCATAATGAACTTGTTAGGCAGTTGGGTCAGTAGTTCCCAGGGTCTGTAGTCAAGCCTCATTTGTGGAGAGGAGTGACTGCAGCAGTGCACAATTCAGTAGGGACAATATCTGAGTTGAGGCTGTGCTTGAACAGGGCACACAGGTGAAGTGCCAGGTCACTTTATAGTTCATGTAGAACACTGCCAGGGATATTGTCAGGTTCCATAGAAGCTGTATCCTTGGCCTTGGACAGTGGTGTTTTAATCTGTGCAGCAGTAGTACTGGGTGCCTGGCAGTGTACTGGTATTGTGATTGGTGTTTGGGGGGAGGGTAAAGTTTGCACTCAATATGTCAGCCAGTATATTGGCAATATTTGTTGGCTCAGTCTAGAAGGCACCATTGTCTAGCAGCTTACAGCAATCTTGGCATTGCCATGGAGATTCATTACATAACTGTATGAAGCCTTGTGGTTGTCTTTAGTATGTGCTCCAATTCTGTTTTCACAGCTAACTTTGTAGTATTTTGATGAGGGATCTCATATATATATATATATATATATATATATATATATATATATGTGTGTGTGTGTGTGTGTGTATGCATATATGTAGATATAAATTTAGATTCTCTCTCTCTCTCTCTCTCTCTATATATATATATATATATATATATATATATATTATGTATAATTTTGTCCACATATATGCATCTCCATACATATATACATGTATATATAGCGAACCTGACTGATTCTACAGACTCATTTCCTTACTGTTGAATGACTATACTAACTGATATTCTTGGAAAATCATCACTATCTTATAGATCTCAGATGGTGTAAAGGTATGTTGCTTTGATTGCAGTTTACAGGTTCCTGGGTTCAAGATTTGGTAGGACTTATTATTTTGTTGCAAGGCAGATCAGTTGCTGCTGGGGAGGAAGGGATAAGGGCCAATAATTAAAAAAGGTCCCTAGTTTGGGCCCAATGACCCCCATTTTGACAGCCTTTGGACAGATTTGTTGCAGGAAGAGGTTCAGAGTATGGGTCTGCTGTCCGACTGCACTTTATATATATATATATATATATATATATATATATATATATATATATATATATATATATATTTAGAGAGAGAGAGAGAGAGAGATTTTGTTTTAGGTACATACAGAGATATTTATATATATATGTATGTATTTATATACTTTGCTATATATATATATATATATATATATATATATATATATATATATATATATATATTATATATGTGTATATTTTATAGTATATCTCCACATATATTACATATTAATGTTTCTCTCTCTCTCTCTCTCTCTCTCTCTCTCTCTATATATATATATATATATATATATATATGACATGTATGCATCTCCATACACATACAGTTTTATATATATATATATATATATATATATATATATATATATATATATATATATATATATATGGTTCCCATTCAGAAGCCTGAAACATCATAAGCCTGAAAATCAAAATCCTGAAACCAAAAGCCTGAAAATTCGGAATCCTGAAAACTCAAAATCCTGAAAGCCCAAAATCCTGAAACTCAAAATCCTGAAAACACAAAATAGACATACTGATGTCATTGTGGCTTTGCTATTGTTAGCCCTGTGGTGTTAGGTCATGCGTTGGGGTCAGGTAAGTGTGCGGTTGGTTTTATTTTAGGGTTGGCGGTTTAAGTGAGTTAGGGTTAGGGCAGGTTAGGCATGTATGCAATAGTGACAAATATTGGGGTTAGGGGCGGTTTAAGTGAGTTAGGTTTAGGGCGCAGGTCAGGTGAGTGTGCGATAGTGACGGACCTTAGGGTTAGGTTAGGGTCAGGTCAGTTGGTAGATATTAGTGTCTTTATAGTGACATATTAGCATTATTTGTGTTTTCAGGATTTTGAGTTTCAGGATTTTGGTCTTTCAGGATTTTGGGCTTTCGGGATTTTGAGTTTTCAGGATTCTGAATTTTCAGGCTTTTGGTTTCAGGATTTTGATTTTCAGGCTTATGATGTTTCAGGCTTCTGAATGGGAACTATATATATATATATATATATATATATATATATATATATATATATATATATATATATATATATCTACAAAACATGACTAATGTTAACAAACCTTTTCCCTACCGTTGAATAACTCTGCTGAATGATATGTTTGAAAAAACATTTGCCATATATATGGCTTAGTGGAAAATTGCTGTGGCTATGGTGTGCATGGACCTGGGTTCAAGACTTGCAAGGGCTGATTATTTTATTGCTGGGAAGAACAATGACTGCTTGATACAGAGTAATTAAGGCACTTCTAAGCAGTTTTAAGTGGGTTTGCATGGGTTTGCATGGCGGTAAGCAATGCTAACTTCCAGTTATCTATGCTGACAGACAGCCTTAAAAGTGCTTAATCTGTGTGAGCATTGCTTAGCACTGCACAAACATGCTTAGTTCCGCTTACTACTGCTTACTTCCTCTTAACCCCGTGCTAATTTCTTTAAAAGAAAAGAAAAAAGGGGTGATAGGAAAGTGGTGCAAAAGGGGGCATGAGGAGGGAAATTTAATATGAAAATAGCTTAGAGATGTGCCGGATGTGTGTAGGGAAGGTCCATGGCTGTCCGTTGTTCTTCTACAGCAACAGATGTGCATATATATACTGAATTTGGAGGTAAATTTGAACACTCAAACCCCTGAGAGAAGGGTGAGGACAACAATAATGTGTTGTGAAGCCAATTAGAGCACATTAGATGTGTCCAGTGGACACGTGTGAAATAAACAGCTATGTGTGGGGCAACATTTTTTTTTTTTTTGGGAACAGACTGACCTTTTTTTTAAAGTGAGAGTAGGATGTTTGGGGAGGATAGTAGGTATATTTGTGGAGGTTGGGTAGGAAGACAGACAAGACAGCATACAGGGGTGGTATATGACACATGTTGGGGGTAAACACCTTGGATGAGGAGGGGTGTTTGGGAATTGGAAACCCACGAGCCTCCAAATGGATACAGTGGTAATGAGGCCCCCACCCATGGACAGTCACCACTCTACCTTCACGGCCACGAAGGTAGCTGTGCTGGAGGCTGAGCAGTAGGGGCAGGCTGACCTTCAAAATGCACCATGCAGCCCTCAAGATGGTGTAGCAGACCTCCCAATTCTCTGTGGAGCTCACTACACACCAGACCACGGACCTGGCTTTGGGTGATAGGATCCTGTCTGTGCCCACGCCTTGGTGGGGACGAGCCCCATTCCCTGAGGTAGTTCCACTCAAAGCTGGTGCAGAACCAGCGGACGAGCAGACGAGGAGGTCCCAGGGTGGGTCCCAGATGTGTTGGCATCTGGTGCCATGACCAGATGAGGTGGGAGAAGTGGAGCCACTGGGATCGGCCTTCCCAGACGTGCTATGATATTGCAGTTTTAAAACATATGTTGGTTAGTAATGGTAAATACATTCCAGGATTAGTTATAACAGCATGCATGAGTATTCCACTTAACCCAAAACAACAGATTTGGAACATTTGCATAGCAAACAGAACACATTCATATATGGAACCACAGTGGGCATTACACCGGCATGCAGGTTACATTGATAGCAATAGGTCTCCAATGATAGTATTTGAACAGGGAACATTAATTAGAATACATTTCAACATTTGTAGAACAATAGGACACATATCCCAATGGTAGGTTTGGTGGAAAACATACCCATTCATGTATGTGTTTTGATTATTGGTGAAGATAAGGTGGGGGAGAGAGATAGATGTCAATTAACAAATGTAGATTCTTGCAGTGATCACAGCTTTAATGATCATTGGTCTAATCATTACTTTACAGGTATTATTACTATTACCTATGGCCTTGGGTTGGGCAGTGGTATGTTTGTACACAGTGTATAATTACAGCCTTCTTATAGTTACTTTATTTTATTTTATTATTTATTTATTTTACATTTGTTGACCGGGCTAGTCTAGCTGGATATATATCCATTTTCAGTAGAGGCCCGGGGAGAAAAGCTCCACAGATAACATAATAATGACAGACAGACATATTGTTAATAAAGACATACAAGAAAAATAAAAATATAAATCAATTTTGTTTATAAAATCAACATACATTAAGGAACTCAAACAGTTTAATATCATACATAATGTTTGGTCAGTTTCAAAGCATTTTACCTAGTACATAAAGGTTATGCAATAAGGCATTTGCCATATGGATAACAGTTGAAGCTCAGAAGGGTAGAGTAGTAGAAGGAGAATGTAAGATGAATAAAAGGGTAGAGGCAGGGGTTAGGAAGAGAGAGGAAAAGAAGGAAGACAGTCAGGAGGAGGTGGGAGAGATGGGAGAAGTAGGTCAGAGCATAGTGGGACAGCAAGGGAAAAGAAACAGGGTAGTTGCTAATTAATAAGCAAAAGAAGGGTAAAAGGAAAAGAGAGGGTGGTGAGAGGGAAGTTAGCCTGCAGTACTACAAGAACAAAGCCAGTGGTTTTGGAAGTAGAGTTTGATATGTTGTTTGAAAAGAGTTAAGGATGAGATTAGAGTTAACTCCTTGGGCAGCAAATTTCATGCTCTTCCTACAGTATTGGTGAAAAGAGAGTCACCAGCTACGTTGTGGGCCTTTATGGGTTTGGTCATAAGTTTACAAGAGGAACGAAGAGAGGTAAGATTGTTATAAGGGAGTAAAAGTTGTGAAAGTATAGGGGTGTTGGTAGGTTGGTACAGTAATTTGTGGGCAATAGTAAGTTGTGAGATAATAAGATAGTTTTGTAGTTCCAGCCAGCCTAAGTGTTTCAAATTGTGGCAGTGATGGGTTCTAAAAGGATTACCAGTGGCGAAGCGGGCAATGTTGTTGTAGCAAGTTGCTAGTTTGTTTAGGTTAGTTTTCTTGAGGTTGGTGAAGATAGGGGAGGCGTAAAAGAGAGTAGATATGAGATGGGAGTGAGCAATAGTAGCTCTAGTAGATGGGGTGAGAAATGGCTTAATACGGTATAATGAACCTATTTTTCTGTTAACTGATTTGATGGTGTTGTTGATGTGTTGGTCAAAAGAGAGATTGTTATCAATGGTTATTCCTAATAGTTTAGTTGTGGGGTCAGGAGAGATGACAGTGTTGTTGTTTGAGGAGATGGTGAAGTATAGTGGAGAGGTACGAGTGGTGGGGGTGAAGAGGAGAAGTTTGTTTTTTTTAGCATTGAGAAGTAGGTATCATCTAGTGTACCATGTTTCTACTGTGTTGAACATAGTTTGAGTTAGTGAGATTAGATCTGAACAGGAGGATGCTGAGCAAATGATAGTGGAGTCATCTGTGTATTGAATGCAGGTAGCTTGAGGAATTACAGAGTGGAGATCGTTAATATAGAGGGAGAAGAGGAGAGGACCAAGAATGGAGCCCTGAGGGACTCCAATAGTAATGGGCAGTAAGGAGGAGATGTGGTTTTCCCAACGAACGGCTTGTTGTCTGTTACTGAGGTATGACGTAAACCATTTGATGGCAAGGTTATCAAATGAGAGGGATTCAAGAATGCTAATTAAAGAAGAGTGGTTGACCATGTCAAAAGCTTTAGAAAGGTCAATGAATAAGGCAGAAGAGAATAGATTATTGTTGCGATTGCTGTTAATGGTATCTACAAAGGAAAGGAGGGCAGTGGTGGTGCTATGGTGAGGTCTAAAGCCATGTTGACAGTTAGCTATAATATTGTGAAGAGAGAGGTACTGTACAAGTTGCTGATGAATACATTTCTCCATCATTTTTGCTAAAGGAGAAAGAAGAGCAATAGGTCTGAAGTTAGAATAGTCAATAGAGTTACCACCTTTGTGTAGAGGGATTATATGAGAGATTTTCCAGATATGAGGGATGGTTCCCTCTTGGATGGTCCTATTTATGAGTATAGAAATTGGGTAAGCAATTTCTTTGGCTGCCTTTTGCAGAAAAAGGGAAGGGAGTTTGTCGGCAGAGGGGGTACAAGGTTTCAGTTTGAGAATAAGTTTATAGATGAAAGAGGTAGGGATGGGTTGTAGAGAGAAGTAATAGGAAGAGTTTACTTCATTATTAGGAGGATAGAAGTTATTAGTGTTTAATTGTCTAGCGAGAGATTGAATAGTTTCAGTAAAGAATGAGTTAAAAGCATTTGCAGTTTGGAGAGGGGTGTCTGGGTCAGCATTTAGTGGAGAGGGAGTTTTGGCTGTTCCTGGTAAAAGGAGTCTATTGATTGAGGACCAAAATTGTTTGGGTTTATTTAAGTTGGTTTCTTGTAGGTTGCAGTAGAACTTTCTTCTTTGTCGGTGAGTATAGCTTTTTTGGTAAGATTTCTAAGTTGGCGAAAGTGAAGAAAATCAGAGCTGATTCTATGGGATCTCCATTTGTTCCAGACCTTATTTTTAGAGAGGATTAGTTTTTTAGTTTCATTTGAGAGCCAAGGGGCTGTATTAGATTTTATTCTAATAGTACTCAGGAGCATGTTTGTCCAAAATAGAAAGGAAAGTAGAATTAAAGAATAATACTGCTTCATTAAGTGGAAGAGTCTTTAAGGGGTTCCAGTTACAAGTTCTGAGTTCGTTTTGAAATAAGTCGATTTTAAAGTGTTTAGTAGAACGTACTTGTCTTATATTAGGGAGGTGGAGATAATCAGTCTTCTCTCTTGTAATGTAAGTTAAGCAATGATCAATGAGGTCATCAGGCATAGTCCCTACTTTATATGTGATGTTAACTTTGTTTATGAGAATCCAGTCTAAAATAGACTGTTTCATACTTGACCTATTAAGCCTTGTTGTTGAGTTAATGGTTTGGGTAAAACCATTTAGGTTAATATGAGAGGTGGGATTGTCAGTATTAATAGTATTCCAGTCGATATTTAAGTCGCCAAGAATTATAGTTTCTTGGGGGTAGTTGATGGAAACCCAATTGAGAAAGTCTTCTACAACTGGTATATTGTTTCCAGGAGGTATGTATATGCAGATGATGTAAAGGGCTTTCTTAGCATTAAGTTGAAGTTTAGTGATGATGGCTTCTATTTTACTATCTTGGGTTGGACAAGCTGAAAGGGTAGAGATATTAAGATGATTCTTAAACAGTATTGCTACTCCATACACCCTTTCGCTTAGTACGGTCAAGCCTAAGTATATTATAGCCTTGTGGTATAATCTCAGTATCTTTAGTGGCTGGCTTTAGCCAGGTTTCAGAGAGACAGAGAATGTCAAAGCAGTGAGTATCTAGGAGGGTGTGTAGGTAGGGTACTTTGTTGTTTACGCTTCGTATGTTAAGATGTCCTATGAGGAGGGTATTATTGGTGAAAGGTTTAGATGCTTGCAAAGAAGGATATGCGGGGCCAGGGTTCGGGTGAATGTCACCATCTTGTAAGGTTGGATCATCAGGCTTAGATGTGAATTTGAATCTGAGAATGGTTAGAGTTCTTATTTTTCTATCTGAGGGTAGTGTGTAGGTGAGGTGAGAGTACCTATGATATTTGGGTAGGTGGTAACTAGGGGTGGATTTGGCATTAGAGAATGAAGTGTGAGAAGTGTAAGAGGAAGATGTATGTGTCTGTGAGTGTTTTGGCTGAAACAGGAGTGGGTACTCGATGAAGGTAAGGAGGTAGGTAGAGTAAAGAGTAGTTGAGAGTAGAATTGAGAGTAATAGCAGTGTGGATAAGTTGAGACTCATATTTATGAACAAGTAAGTTAGAGGTGGTTAAAGGGAAGAGGTAAAGGATTAGGGGTAGTCAGGAGGAAGTATATGTGTATAATACAAAGAAAGATAATATTCAGGTGAAAGAGGAGTTAAGGCTATCGAGGAAATATAAGGTAGAGGGAGGGGAGAATTGAGTGGAGAGATATAGAAGGAGTGGTAATAGAGGTAGCAGAGAGCTGGTAAGAATAGGATAGGAGGGCTATTATGTAAAAGAGGTAAGTGGGAGGAGGTTGTGGGGTGTGTGGAGGGGAGGGGAGTAGTTTGGCGGGAACGATGAGGATAGGATGACAGGGTAAGGGGCGGGACTAGAGAAGTATAAGGATAGGACCCCTGGGGTGGGTGGGAATTGGGGGTAGGGAGGGGAGCAGAGTGAGCCCGCAGGGCGAACAGAGCGGGAAGCACCAGAGGAGGAGAAAAGTGCGAAAGACAATCAGAAAAGAGTGAGCATACAGAGGGTAAGTTTAACTAGTTTATCAGAGATGTGAGGATAGGGAAGGTAGGTGGAGGAGAGGAGGAAGGGCAGTGAGAGGAGCAGAGAAGAGGAGTTAGAGGGTAGAATGCAAAGGAGTAAGACAGAGGAGGAAGTGAGAGACTTCAGAATGGGAGTAGAGTAAAGCTGAGTAAAGGAAAGGAAAGCAGAGAGGTCCGAAAGTAGAGAGGAGAGAGCAGAGGACTGGAGGTAGAGGGCTAAAATCAGGGAGATAAGGAAGGAGGGGAATGGTAGAGGGAACAGTAAGATGTAGAGGAGGACCACCAAGTGGTAGACAGACTGGAGAAGTTGAGACTCCAAGGGAGAATCAGGGAGCGAGGTAAAGAGGTTCAGGAAGGACTGAAACAGCGGAGAAGGGGTAGAGGGTATGGAGAAAACTAGGAGTGTAAGCAGTATGGTAGAGGGGGTAGTGGCTGCTGGCTAGTCTGGCAGGGAAGCGCATGCACCTGGTAGTAGCAACTTATTAATAGTGCAGCATTACTACAGTACACATACTTTCTTGGAAGCTTGTGGTAGAAGGACTCAAGGAACAGAAGGTGTTATAGTTGCAGGTTAATGGTTCTTTGGAGTCGGTTCTTGGTCAGAGAGTTCAGGAGGGTATGTTTCAGCAGGTTAGTGCAGGGTGGGCAGGGGCCCAAGTTTCTTGGAAGCTTGTGGTAGAAGGACTCAAGGAACAGAAGGTGTTATAGTTGCAGGTTAATGGTTCTTTGGAGTTGGTTCTTGGTCAGAGAGTTCAGGAGGGTATGTTTCAGCAGGTTAGTGCAGGGTGGGCAGGGGCCCAAGTTTCTTGGAAGCTTGTGGTAGAAGGACTCAAGGAACAGAAGGTGTTATAGTTGCAGGTTAATGGTTCTTTGGAGTCGGTTCTTGGTCAGAGAGTTCAGGAGGGTATGTTTATACCTTCTCTTACCTGAAAGACCTGTGGAGGGAATTTCTGTTAACACAACCTGACTGTTTTTACCCATATTCACATAGTCAGGATTACATATGTGCACGTATACTGTGTGTGTGTGTGTGTGTGTGTGTGTGTGTGTGTGTGTGTGTGTGTGTGTGTGTGTGTGTGTGTGTGTGTGTGTGTGTGTGTGCATGTATTTGTGTTCTATCGGTCACTCTGGTTGTTGGCAGCATGGAACAGTAACTGTGACAGCATGACACTGTTGAACATGTCTTGGGGGAGACCACTTGGTGTATGTACTTATCTTGCTGTCATTTGCAGCCTTGGGGTTGGACCGTGGATGTTGGGCACAGTATAACTACACCCTTCTTATAGCTTCTTTATTTCTTCTCTTACCTGGAAGACCTGTGAAGGAAATTTCTGTAAACACTACCTGACTGTTTATACACATATTCACAAAATCCTAACTGAAATTATGCATACAGCTTACTACCATTCCTGGGGATTTGAACCATGGTTGTTTCTGCTAAAACTACAATATGTTTGTGTTTCAACAGAACAAGCTATTGAAAAACTGCTGCCTTTTCTTTGAATGTTTTCTTTCTAATTCTCTCTCTTGGTTGTACAATCTAACCTTGTAATTACATCATTCGTATACATACATTCCTATACATACCTTTTGATGTAGGAGTGACATAGTGTGGAAAACAGTAGTTAACACAACCCTACTAAGCAGATATCAGATCTTGTTGTATGAAACATTTCATATTAGTTAATCTTGTGTCCTACATAGGCACTGTCAGATGAGACTTGATTGTTTAATGCTTTCAGAGCTATAGCTGCTGTGCATAACCTGTACACATTTCAATTCATACAATACCAGAGTAAACACAACCAGTCCAGGGTTTTGAATTTTATTGACAGGCAGTTACAGTTTTATTTATATATAACCTACATGAGACTATTACTGTAGTATTGTCTGGTTTATTCAGTACAAACCATACCCATGTTTAATACCTCCAGGTGACATTCTACTCCTTTATATTTGTTTGCTATGAATACTACAAGCTAGATTGTTATTCACCAGCCTAGTGGCACAGCCTTTGCAACCTGCTTGCATAGGCTTCCTGGTTCACAGCCCTCTCAGCTGGAGCTGTAAAGAAGATAGAGAAACATTTATGCACACCTATCCATCATATAGACAGGCTGGACTTTGGTAAACAGTTATTAATATGAATATTTACACATGCCTGGGACATCACCCCTCTGATGTGCTTCTTGGACCCACTGGTCCAAGAGCTCCTTCTTCCTCTGATTCAAGTTGGACCTGCTCACCAGTCCGAGGGATGCCAGTGGCACTGGTGAGATCATGGGTGAGACCTTCCCATACCTCCACTTTGTATTGGGAGCCTTGGTAATGGTTCTGTAGCAGTCTCACATCATGGTGTTTAACAAGGAGTCCTACCATGATCTTGGACTCCTGTATGCCCCAGAGCTGCACCCGAAAGCACATACCCTCTCAAACACCAGCCATACTGCCTACAGTGGGGAGCTATAACTGGTTATGAGCTGTATTCCTGCCTGTGAGGTTTAAATATGTCTGATTTTCCACCCTTTGCCATGACTGGATGGTTTTGAATATGCTAAGCTAAGCTTAGTGCCAGGGAAACCAGCTTAGCTGGTTTGAGCACTGCTTAGAGGAGTAGATGCTAAGCACTGCTTGCCAGAGTGCAAATCCACTTAGCTATGCTAGTTCTTGCTTAGAATTTACTTATAAGCAATGCTTATTCTGGCTAAGCATAGCTGAGCACAAGTTAACATTATTCAACTTTCATTTTACAGCCTATCAGCATTGTGGGATTGATTTCTCATAAATGACGTATTATGATATGCATGTTTACCTTCCGTTATATCCCCTATGTGCTTTCATTACAATACATTATTTTGTGGCTATGCTGTATGGGACACTTGTGTTTATGAGGGTTTCACATCTGTACTACACTGACACCTCACATTTGGATCTGCTACACTACCCTGGTTAACAAATATATATATATATATATATATATATATATATATATATATATATATATATATATATATATATATATATATATATATATATATATATATATATTATTCACTGCCTACTGATAACAAAATATATTTTCATGCTTTTATAGCAGATAAAAATGAATGCACTGAATGTGGACTTGAACCACAAATGCCAGCTTGCTAAGCAAAAGCTCTAACCACTACATTATTTTACTTTACACTGCTTTGGCTGTATATTTCTATTTAGCTCAATGGGATGTGTAAGCTAGGCTGAGCATAGCTGCACGACTCTCACTCTCGCTCAGCTATGCTTAAACTATTGTGGACAGAAAAAAAAGAATTACATATGTGTTTTATTTTTATTTACTCTGGGGGTTTGCACATTGCTTTCTGCACCATTATCTGTGCATTACTCTTACAAACTTAGAAAGTTGATAGACTAACAGGCTTTGATGTAGCATGACTTTTTTAGCATTGACTGTTTGCTGGTTTTATTTCAGTGTCCTCAGACACTGAAATTATTTATTTTACATTTCAGTGTCTGTGGACACTGAAATACTGCCATAATATTAGAGCTACGCTCTAATATTATGCCAGTAAAGCATAGAAAGTGCCATATGGCAAGTTCTGAGTGCAGGGGGTGGGTGTTTAGTGTCCGTGCACTGCACAGACACACCCCATGTGCTCATACATGGATCGTGTCCATGTAGAGCATACAGTAGTGTACCTCTATTAATATGCAAGGCACACTGCTACTCTACACGGCCATGATATTCCTATTCCTGCACGGAGGTTAATGAAACCTGGGGTGCCCTTTTTTGGAAGCAGTTGTAAAGTCTTCCTGTCTGTACTAGCCATGGAAAATGGTTCTCATTTTCAGTTTCTGCATGCTCTGTCCCCTCTGTGTTATAATTATTAAGAAGAGAACAACTCAATGAACTTCTTTTACATTTGTTACCACTCTTAACTTAAATAGTTTTTAGTAAAATCTTTTTAAAAATGGAGACCATTTTTGAAATTCTTTCAAGTAAATTGTCTATCACAATTATAGTTATTCAGTTCATGATGGTGCTTTCTGTTTTTTATTTAGTAATTCAGTTTCTAGTGTGGACAATGTATTTGGCAATAAGTTAAACTGCATAGAAAAATCCTTATGTGTCTGTAGAGTTAAAGAAGCCTTAACTTTTTTAATCTATCAGTCTGTAGTCTCTAAATTTGCCATTCATAAAACTCAATTAAAATGCTTTTTTTGTGAGTCAAGAGACCAACACAGATAGGAAAACAAATTTAAACACGTACTGTTAATATTTCCTTAGACTCAGTTTTTACAGATTTAACTGTTGCTTCTAAGAAAATATGTGGTTTGGCACAAGAGACTACATTAAGGCCTTTAAGGCATCCAACATAAAGTCTAGGGGACTGTGTATTATTCTAGACCCCGGTGTGGAAGATGGAGACAACATTCTGAAAAACAATAATTTGAACTAGTACAACAAACAGCTTCAACTATGTTTGTGAATATTCTAATTCAATAAAAATTTAGCTTGCACCCCTGACATATTATAAAGAACATTATTTTTTTTACAACTCTTTAGACTTAAAAGAATATGTTCCTGTAACGATGATTATGTTAATTTTTTACCAAGACTTGATACAAATGTTTATACAAGGGGGTTATAAGACTAGTACGGTTAAGGCAGTTGAAGGAAAGAGTGATCACAAAGTTAGGAGTGAATTATTGGAATATGCTGAAAAATATAAGTCTGAAACCACAATTAGATTTCTCACCATTTTTGGGTCAAATGACAGACCACTAGCATCTCTCATACATAAATACTAGGACCTTCTTATGAACGAACAACAAATGCAGGCATTTTACCTGGCAGGAGCAAGTTTACATATAGAAAAGGAAAATCTATTAAGCAATAATGTAATCATTATAAAGAGGCTATTGATTACGGGAAATGTCCCAACCAGTTGAATCTACAGGGGGGACATGAAAGGGGGTGCTCATCATGTGGACATCCTGCAGCCTGTAATGTAGTAAAAAAAATATTTCTTTTCTGTTAACAAATACAAAGTTTATGACATTAATACTTAAATAAATGTCAGAGTGAATGGATGATTTATTTAGTTACCTTCACATGCTTAGTGTTCTATTTAGGGAAACATCTAGAAATTTTAACTCATTCCCTCCAATGAATCTCTGGTAGTTTGCACTATAACTTGCAATGGGGGGAGCCTAAGCTTTTTGATAGAAATAAATTATGACCTTAGATTTCAAACAAATGTTCATGTCTCTGGGACCATTGGAGTTACTAAAGAAGTGTAAACAGCAAACCCTTCAGCACAGACTGCTTATATAATGGTAGTATTATTTAAGGTCTAGGTCTTAAACTGGATTTTATGTCATAGTATACATAGTAACTAGTAAGTCTGCAATATTTTGTAAAGAACTTACCACATGTCAAGAACAACTCAGGTTTTGTGATGCAGCTGACAGCTATTATATGAGGCTAAACAGCACAGTCCATGTTACTGATTTGTTGGGATATTTAGAAAAACATTAACTTTATGATAATGTAAATAAATATTACATGAACTATAATTAATATTGCTTTGCTTGCACTAGACAGTGGTCAAATATCAATACAGTTGCATTTGCAATTGTATAAGCTTTAAGACAAAACATTTTAATTCTTTTGTGTGTAGCATAGTTATGGAATTACTGATTCAATTATTAACAAGCAATATTTGATGCCTAGAAACGTCAGTAGGGTGCAACTTCAGAGACACCTGAAGGCGTTGTTAAGGTACTATAAGTTAAAACATGAATGTCTGAACATCTTAGCAACATTGCATGCAATTAACAAAGTTCACTTCCTAAATGTGTCTAAGCACCCTAATGCTGCTTTTAGGTTTAGTAGGATAGATGGAATATCTGTAAAAGGTCCAAAGAAATTAGTCTGGCAACAGATTTTGGACATAAAAGAAAAATGAGAGATTGTCATGTTGGGTGCTTTGTTTACACCTTGTTTAAATAAACATATTTAAGATAAAGTTTTCTCAAAATTCATAAATTCACTCATAGCTATATTTGTTCTTATCAAGTATTTATGTATGTATTTTCTATGCGATGATGTATTTATTATGGTATTTATTTATGAACTTTGCACTTAAGTTTGCATGTACTGATCACTGTTTGATGGTGTCATCATTAGGAGGTAATATAATGCAGTCATTTTGGTCTGGACAGATTACATACTGATCTAGGCCTTGTGCTGAAATCAGTTTATTTGTGCAACAATGCAACAAAAATAAATTCAATTATTTGAGTGCTGCAGTGTGTATTTTTGTGCTGGATTGCACTATTGATAAGGGATATTTTCCCACAAGAATGGCCTCTCAGGAGGAGTGGATAGGTAGTCTTTCCAAAAGGTTACCACAGATGGACCTGTATTTATTAAATACACAAAATAACACTTGCCAAAGTGGAGGCATAGGAAGGAAGCTTTAGGTTGAGAAGGGAGTCTATGGTTAGGGACTCATTGGGGACTTTAGGTTTAGGGTGCTAGAAGGGAGTTTTAGGGATATGGAATGATCAGCGACATTAGATTTAAGGAGCAGGAAGGGAGTATTAGGCTCAGGCAGTAAGAAGAGAGGTTATGGTTAGGGAATGGAGTTTTGCAGCTAGGCTTAGTGCTGGGGAGTGGAGATTTAGGTTAAGAGAGGTGAGTGCTATAGCTAGGTTTAGGGACTGGTTTGAAGTTTTAGGGTTAGAGTTATGGATATGGTAGAGCAATGCAGTGCAGTAAGGTCACGTGATAGCAGGGTTAAGTAATTAACTAAGACCAGGTTAGTGAGAGTTATGGGGCATTTACAAAGTTAGAGTAAGTGGCAGCAATCATGTATGACACAAGCTACTTAGTACACAAGCTACTTACAAGTAAGAACTTGAAGTGGGACCCCAGCTAAACTAAACACATGATGAAACCAAACTTTGTATCAGTTCCAAACTTTGTATCAGTTACCTGTAGTTAAGATAAGAAAAAAATTCTGGATAATTACATTTTTCAAAAATGGATTTCAATCATCTTAAAAATGTTCCTAAAATTCCTCTGCCAAGGCTATTTCAGAACTCACAATGCTATTATAAGGGCTAATGGTCCTCAATATGCAGCAAAAAATGAAGAAATATTATCCAAAGAACTCCAGAACAGACTCCAGAACAATTAGAAGTATGTATTAAAGCAGGCTGGAACAGCACCTTAGTACTTCAGATCATACAAATCCTTCAAGAGGAATAAATTATTAACATTTATTATGGTTTGTCTAGTCATAGCATTATGAGTGAACTAAAGAATTAGTTGTAACCAAATCAGAAAGGTCCACCATGAGGAGTGATAGTATAAAACATTACTAGTTTCATTTGAAAAGTGTTCATCTTTATAATAGCAGCAATATATCTACATTGACCATAAAAAGGAACCCAGATTATTCACAGAAACATAAACCTTTTTAAAATATTAGTTTACATAATATTACATGTCATAATAACAGTCAGCTGCAGCAGTATAGAGGGATAAAGCCCTGACTACAGTGCTGCCGATCTGAGTTTGATTAACAGCCTGGGTGTTTGGCAAGGCCAGCTTGGACGATTGGTGTGCTTATTGTATGGGGAGAGGAGTGTAGCTAGCTGCAGGTTTTAGCAGCCCTTTAGTGGAAGGGGAGGCAGGCTGGCAGTTTAAGGTCATGTAGGTGATAATCCAAGCCACTGATCAGTAGAAGTCCTCATACCTGCATAAAGGAAGGTGTTGCAGCTATCACATTGATAGAGGTTGTACCCCCCCCCCACACACACACGCACTGAGGAAAAGGCTTAGACTAAATAAAAAATATACTCATTGCCAGGATGCCAGTCAGAATACAAGAAACCTCCATGGGTGGCTAAATGATGCCTCCCCTGGCAACTCTGAAAAATAAAGTTGAGTCCAGGTAAGGAAGCCTGATAGTTATCAGGCATGGAGGCAAGAAGAATAAAGATGAAAAATGTCATAATAACAACTATATGCATGCTAACCATCCCCCTGCCCTTGGTCTGCCCTCATAAACTGTTTACTCCAAACTTTTTGGGAGCTGTCGGTCATACCAAATAATAAAATGGATTCAAACAAGCATGCAAAGTAGGGGAAAGAAAAATCTGCATTTACAAGTCGAGCATTGGGACTTTTGTGACATGTTTAAGCAGCAAGTAGTCTGAGCCTTGAAACTGTGCTTTTGTCATTCAACTTGATGTTTTCATTATCAAAGCAATAAGTCAACTTCCTTTGTTCATCATTTGCACTTGAGGAGAAAGAACAGCCTAAGCACAGGGATATGGCTTATTGCAAAAGGAATGAAGCACATACTCCTACATGCTGTTTTAGACTTTGCATAGGTTCATAGGTTGGTACTAGGCTATTGGCCCTATGGCCTATACAAGCCTAGCCATAACAATTCCCTGGCTATTTCTTCCCACACTATTTACTTCCCTGGAACCCTAACTAGCAGGGCGACTGACGTGATCCCCGGGGTGAATTTCCTTTCTCCCATCCAATCGTCAAGTTCCTTTTTAAGAGGGCCAAAGAGGCACTCTGCTTGACATTTATGGGCAATCTATTCCAGAGTCAGGGGAATCTCTGGGTCAGGAACCTATCCCTCCAGCATGTTTTGTTTATTGTGATTATAAGGTTTAGATCCCTGGAGCATGTGGCTCTGAGGGATTGGGATTTCTTTAAGTGTAGCATGTCCAACAGCTCTGGGTTTGACTTGGCCTTGTATGTTAAGCAGAGATCGCTTCTGAGTATACGATATGCGACAGAGTATAGCTGGAGTTTTTTAAGGCGGTCAGCGTAGGGCATCTGCTTTAGGCCTGTGCAGATTCTCTTCATCAAGGTCTGATTTTCTAAATGACTGGCAGCCTAGTATTTTATATATATATATATATATATATATATATATATATATATATATATATATATATATATATATATATATATCGAGAGAGAGAGAGGGAGAGAGAGTAAAATATGAACAGATATAAATACACACACACACTTACACAGACACTCTCTGACATGCACACATGTAATTACAGACTTAAACAACAAAGGGTAACACATTCTGCTGTATAAGTACACGACTTGCAGTCTTCAGTAATATATCAGTGGCAACCTGCAGCTATAGTTCCTGTCAATGTTTATCTTTGGGGCCCATATTTGTCATGCATACATTTTGTCCTCATTCTTTCACTGCAGCTTTTTGAAGTAAATCTCTGACTGACCAACGAAACATATGCTATCACTTTATTCAAACATGCATGAAGTACAATGCCTATTGCTCTGATGAAAAATTCAAACATGCAAAAGGAGACAGAGATACTACACACCTGTGGAATCAGGGTTGGCAAGTGCAGTGCTACAACTGGGCCTTTGGAGGATTCAACTCATAGTACACTGTCAAGAGGAGCCTTGTTAATGAAAGACTTCTGTTTTAGGTCATATAACAGAAAAGAATACATGGCTTTCATAATGGTGGGAGGTCATAAAACTAGATATCAGCTTTCTAAAGACAGGATATGATGCTTACCAGGCAGATTATTGACTAGAACACTTTAGTAAGGAAAAACCTGCGTCAAAATAATTTGTAATTTAATACTTACTGACAGCTGAACTGTTTCACCTTTCCATGTTGTAGTATTATATGAAAAATAGACATATCCTTTGAAGTCAGTTGTAAGTGTTTCACATGTAGTTGAATCGATACATAATGTGATATTTTTATCTACCTTTGGTGAACCACGTATGTCTTCTACCTTGACCTGTTTTGAAAGATATGACAATAGTATGTAATGTACACCAGACCACAACTACCTCAGATATATTCTAAATTCTATTAAAATATTCTCAGTTCATTTGTTTTATATAAAGACTACCAGACAGTGAGTATGACAGGATAACTTTTTACAGTGGAACAGGTTCAGTTGACCCAGTCTGGTGATGCTGTCAAGGTATGCATTTAGGTTAGGAAACTTGGGAAGCAAAAGTAGTAATAAATTTCATTTCGCAATCTAATAAAATCTGTAGGATTCCTATTTAGAAATACAAGAAAAGATAAAGCACTTTCACTCAGGCAAATAATTATAGTAGTCTTTGAAATGATTCAGATATAAGTGCTATACTATACTATACTATACTATACTATACTATACTATACTAAGGTCTATATTACAATGTCGAACTCACAGGAGTTTGAACGTTGTAATATCAAACCCAAAAGTACGAAATACGAAAATAGCAAAGCCAGGGACATTTTTGGGGCTTTGCTATTTTCTCCACTGTGGTGCAATCTCATAGTTGGTATATTTAAATAGGGGTGTGTGGGAGGCACAGCCACCCATGTTAGGGGGTGTGGGAGTGAAGCCCCCCACTTTAGTTTAAGTTTAAAGTGTAAGGTTTTTTTTTGTTACAGAACAGTGATTCTTTTTTCCCCTGGGAAAAAAAAAATCGCTGTTCTGTGTTTTCATTATTATTGGGTTTCAAACTTTACAGTTTGATATTGCAACGTTCGAACTCCTGTGAGTTCGATGTTGTAATATAGACCCACTATACTATACTATATTCTTGCAACGTGTGTGAATCTACAGGTAATACTTGGCTAAAACAAATTAGCTTCTTTGTGGTAGCTCATATTTAAGCTCTCGTGAAACTCAGACAGGAAAGAGACCATTTTACACTTGTTAATTGCAACCTTCCTGTTTACTGAGTGCAAAATTAAAAAAAAAAAAGGTAAATAAAGAAAATAAAAGTGACATGCCTATGTGTGTATACCTACATGCATATCCGTGTGCATGAGAAAGTCAGAATGTGTGTGTGTGTGTGTGTGTGTGTGTGTGTGTGTGTGTGTGTGTGTGTGTGTGTGTGTGTGTGTGTGTCAGAGACAGAGAGAGAGGGAGAGAGAGACAGAAAGTGCTGACTGCAATAAACAGTCCATCAACACTCATTCCTTGAAAAATAAAAAGTATGAATCTGTAATCCCTGACATTATTGACTGATTTTAATCCTCGATGATTTACCAGCAAATCAAACATGTTGTGAGGAAATGATAAGGTCTATGCAGCAAAATCAGAGACAGTTAAGAGGAAGGGTTACAATTACCAGATCGCAGACGCAGTTTATTGAATGTGCCTTGATGGAACCAAAAAGTGACAAAAGGCAAAATAGTGAAGCGGCTTTTCAGCTAATTCATTCCCTGGGAAAGAATTTGCTTGGCTTCTTTCAATACTTTGCCATTTGTGGCACAGTAGTGCGATCTCAGAGTTGGCATATTTAAAGTAGGGGGTGTGCGGAGCACAGTCCCCCACATTATGTAATGTTTTAAAGTTTTTTTTTTTTTTTTTTATTTTGGAACAGCATTTTTTTTCCCCTTGGAAAAAATCACTGTCCTGAGGTTTCGACGTAAGCTTTTGCTTACATGGGGTCGATTATTTATCATTCACTTTTGTAAGCATGCAATAATATAATATAGACCCAAGAGGAATGGGGTGAAAGGATTGCAATGCTCTGCATTCTATGATCTTGTTTTTTAATGAGTTTGCTCACAATGAAACATTTGAGGTGAATTCACTGAACAAAGTGAATGCAATTGCTGTGTGTGTGTGTGTGTGTGTGTGTGTGTGTGTGTGTGTGTGTGTGTGTGTGCGTGTGTATGTGTGTGCGTGCTTGCGTGCATGCGTGTGCATGTGTATGTGTGTGTGTGTGTGTGTGTGTGTGTGCGTGTATGTGTGTGTGTGTGTGTGTGTGTGTGTGTGTGTGTGTGTGTGTGTGTGTGTGTGTGTATGTGTGTGTTTGTGTGTGTGGTATAGACATTAATAAATTATATAAATGATATTTAGGGTGTAAAATATTACCATTAGCAACAACAATTACATATGCTACAAAAAGTCTGCAACATTAGGCAGAGGAACTATTTTACATCAAAACTACAAAAAAGTATACAGTAAAAAAAAAATAAAAAAACAATTCAGTTTTTGAGTCCATTCTGTTAATACAATAATGTCTTCTGGGAGGGGTTATCATGAAGTAATCCCGTTCCAGGGCATCATAATACCCCTGTGTGTGTTAATTCCCAGATAACTCTCTTCTGCTTGTCACAACTACATAAACACAGAATCGTCTGATGAAAAAGATATGACAAAGAACTCAGAAAAATTGCTTATGGTACTTTGTAAGGACCAAATAGCATCATCAAAATAGAGCTGTTCAGTCCAATATATGATTAGCTATGCAGTAGGTGGGACGTTGTGCAATGGATCTGAATAAGAAAATAATTTACCGGAGAACAGAAAACACATTGCCCAAAGAGTACAACAACGCTGCTCTGGGTTGTGTGATCTCATGAGTCCAGCAGCATGCATATAGTGTGCTTACAATAATGCGTGTTCACACCTGCAATGACACACCACTACAGTTCCGACTGTGAGCCTAGAAGAGCAAAATCCCGCCCGCTTTTATTTTATACATCGAAAGGAAAAGATTATTCAAGACAGGCATAAAGGGAGAAGAGAAAACACAAGAATATGTAGAAGGTTAAGGAAAAGGGAAAGCTAGCATGGGAAGTAGGGAAGTAAGTATATTGTTTGTGGGGCAGGTGCCCCTTTTATTATACTTTGAGGAACTGTAGAGGGGTAGGGGAAATAGCATAGAGAGGGTGTAGATAAAAAGAAGGTATAGGAATGACAACAGAGGTAGATAAACCAACAGAAAAGACAAAGGCTAAAAGGGAATTGCTGGCATAAATGGGGATGGGATTACAAAGGAGCGGCACTCAGGCAGAAAGAAGACAGTTGGTTATGGAGATGATTGAAGGGCTACAAACCAGGGAGGGAAATAAAACAAAAGGAAAGGGAACCCTCAGACATGGGATAGGGTGAAGTGATGACTGAGTGTCACACTGCACAATGCCCCATCTCACCTGACATCAGTCATTTCACAAACACCCTCATGGCTGGGCCAAGCTATCATTTGCCAGGCACATGCATGACTCTGTATGTCACACAAGGATATGCCCCCAGCTTCCATTGGGGATGTCTAGCCACATCAGTCCAACAAGGCCATCACCAAGTCTTTCTCTTTCTGCAAGATGACATTCCAAAGCCCCCCCCCCCCCGGGACACCTACTGATAGGAAACCTGCACTCCCGCACAAAACCAGCAGAGATAAACCACAAAAGGTAGCAGGGAGCCCTTGTCACCCACTGCTGGATAACAGACATCACATCTGGGGTTGATGGCAAGGGAGGTGCAGTTGCAGTGGCTACTACCATATCATTTTCACTGCTGTGGACAACACTGTATAAAATATGAACACGAATGGAGAAAAAACATCAACAGATGACATACTTAGACTAGCCACATTGTGCATCAAACACAGGTTCACCAAGTAGCAGTAAATTCACAGCAGAAAACAGCTATCATCATATGCAGAGTTGGATAGGACCACAGTCACAGTTGTAAGTGTGCATGTTGAGGTGGGGATGGGGCCTGTCTCATGGATGGGTGAGTGTCAGAAGCCAGGAAAGCTAGTCAGAGAGGTAGTGGTGTCACCACTGTGGCATGACTTGGCAGAAGTGGGCACTGCTGATGTGTGTGGAAGGGTGTACATGGGCACAGCTCCAGCTAAACATGTAGCACCATGCTGTGGTCTGATGGCTATGTCTAGGGCTCCTGCAGGGCATGTGTTTGCTAATCATGTTGATGTCACAGTCCATGAAGGGTGGTCTCTCCATAGGCACAAGCCATAGAATGAACATTATATGGATGCTCTGTGAGTAGGAATAACCTAATATTGTGTCTGCAGTCTCAGCATGAACATGCCATCCATGTCTATGACCATGGCATCCCACAGTGCCATCAACACTGCATGGAGGTACTGCAGTGGTGATACTATGGGACCTAGACTGCACCTTTCCCCTAGATTTGAACAAGCCACGAGAAAGACAATGACAGAACTGGAAGACCACATAAGGACATCATACAGACTGCATACAATTCTGACCAGCTTGCTATGGCTACATTTGTCTCTGCCTGTCCCTGTATAATAGCCCTGCACAAACACTGAGTAGGGGTCATTGAGGTATGAGGATCAGGAGGGGTAATACACATGGCACTACCAGTCATCAGTAAGCTGACCATCCCACCTTCCTCACACTCATTGGAACTGATGACTCTACCACCTCTGAAGAAGACAGCACTGCCTGGGCTGATTGAGTACTTGACTGATGTCATCATTGATCCAGACAGTTCCCTGAGATCAGTTATGGATGAACTTGACATTACAGCACATCTGTGGAAACACATAAGCATACCTAAGCATATCAATGCACCCTTCACCAACACCTACAGCCCAGTATAGGTAAACCTCTATAACAAGAGTGCCATGCAAAATCTACAGGTGACATACCTTGAGAAGAATGTACCTATGACAACAAAGAAGTAATACATGCTAATTCTGTGGCCTTGAGACAAACTGTTAGTACAAATTGTCTCACTTGTTATGACATATTCACCCAGGGTATCGCCAACTGTTATTTGAAGTTGTCTATGCAGTTCTGCTCACAAGTCTAGTATCCCATTATGGAAAAAGGAGCTTTCTGGTCCCTCAGAAAAATGTCAGGGATTTTTCCATGTCTGTTAATGCTGAATGTGTTGGTGGATCCCCACATGTGGTGTGCCACGTTGGTTGCCTTGTTGTGTGCATTTGCAGTCATGTCAGTGATCCTTTTCTGAACCTGACCATAGGCTTTATTTTGGCCACCAGCTTCATTGATTTCCTTAAAACATCCTGCCAAAAATGCTCATTTCACACCATCCGCTAATCATGCTCACAAAGGCAATTCAGTAGGATGTCATTATTTGTCTAGGAGAATTTCACCTTCTGTTGTCTCTCTGTGTCAGACATGACTGCTTGTAAAGAAATATACATGTAAGCTGGTGGCATGTCATACCTCAGCATCACACGTATTTATCCTGTGTTATGTGTCTGCCACGATGCAGCACAAGCCACCCATATGGTTTCCATCTTTGTAGCAACAGCCACTATTGAATGATTTTAGGTGTTGCTTTGGCAGAACAGGAGATAATAATTCCCTTCAAAGGAAACTATGCAAAAACACATGGATATCCGGAGCAGGTGGCATATTCTGTGTGTCTGTGTGCCACAGCAGCTTGCATACTGTCTGTCTAAACTCTGAGTGGATAGAGGCATTTTTCACTGCATCATTTCAGTTGTCTCAATTGTGGAAGTGCTAAATGTCAAGTAGTACAGCCATTCTATGACAACCACCCTGATAATGACATACACTGTGTATGTCTACCCCTACAGAGTACTCAACTGTTATATGAGGCCTGTCATTTGTGAGTGAGTGTGTGTGTGTGTGTGTGTGTGTGTGTGTGTGTGTGTGTGTGTGTGTGTGTGTGTATGTGTGTGCACATGTGTATGTACGTGTGTTTGTGTGTGTGCATGTCTATGTGTCAGTGCCTGTGTGTGTATCACAACAGCATACTGAACTTATACCAGGACATTCTTTAGAATGTCAATTCAATCCCCTAGTATTATCCACATAAGACTTCCTTTATGGGTATGTGTGTTGAACAATGCCATCAGTCTTAATCCAGACATGTAACGGCATGTTACTGATGGAGAATGAGGAATCCCATACATGCTATGGTGGTCTAATGATCAACCTCCCCTTCAGTACTCCTTGAAACAGACAAGACAAGACAGACAAGACATTTGCATTTGCTGGAAAACCCTGTGGGGTAATAACAGACCTATAGACTTGTCAAAGGCATCTTAGGCACCCTTTCCCCTTTTAGCAACACTCTTTCTCATTGCCATAGGCCATCAGCAGAGATGATTTTAAAATGTACTTGGACACCCCACAAATAGTGGTTATACCATGGAGGTCTGTGGACTACAAGGTCCAATGGAATGATGGCTCTTATAGATGCTGGCTACAAATCCCCCAACCACAGAAAAGAAAAGTACAACTAATGAGTGACCCTCCTTTCAGCAGAAAAACTTCTACTACTTAAATACTTCACAAAGAGTACTGTCCACTGGACAGTTGCAACACAACAGCGTATGGGGCAGCATATGTCAGTTATACAGAAGAATTAAAGAGAACACATCACATGCAGTAGAAATCAACAGTGAGTAGAGCATACAGAGTCCTCAGCCTAAAATAGGATATTTCCCATGAATGGCTACATACATCAGACCTTCCTACATAACAGTACCTGCAAGTATCATACAATTACTCAGACTCTTGCCCTTGTTCATATATTACCCCAGAAAGAATCCACCTGTTGTCATGCACCCACTAACTCAACCACCCTAGTGCTACATAGTTTCAGGTAAATACACCCACAGCATCTATAAAAAGTATTACAAAAATGTGAAGGTTGCAGTCTTTAATCACTTACCTCATTTGAACTGTGCAGACTTTCATGCTTTTACACCTATAATTCACAGGTTGCGGTGAGACTGAGGTAAATTATTTAGTGCTATGAGCCCATATATGGCCACAGCTGCTTCTGTCATGCAGTTTTGAGACTCTTAGCATGGCCATTAAGCTAATGACCATACTTAGAGAAAAGACCTCTGAAGCACACATTTCTGCAATGTGGATGTGCCCACGGTTGCACTACAAATCTTGTTCACCACTGTGCACTCACATAAGTACCTGGGAATTGCAATGCACATGTGTGGGTATATCAGTGATGGTAGCAGCAACGTGGAAAAATATAGTATTGTTATGACTTGCATAGGCATTAAAGTGCAGACATGGAAACATATGCAGGTACTGTGCTGCTGCTGAGTTGCTTACAGGCCATAGTTCAGATCCTAATACCATTCTGTCATGCCATGTATAGTAGAGCTATATTATGGTGGCACCACACTATGTTGAGCGAAGAGTACCAACTGTTGTGTGTCCTGTGTCAGCAACAGCAATGTGCATACAAACGGGATAGCTATCATAGTCCTCTGGACTGTGAGCTAATGCATATCTATGATTTCTATAGGCACTGAAGGTGGCAAGACTCCAATGTTTTACTTAAAGAGGGTAAAATATTTCTGTACCTTGTGTACAGCCACCACCAGAAGCATCTGCTAGGCAGTTTAAAATGAATTCCTGGAATAGCCTTGCAAAGGCAGTAATTGCTGCTACTGGCATATAGTGCTCTGGTGAGCAGTGCAGGTACCACTGCAGTGAACTGAAAAAGCACCAGTTCAACCTTCATTGCCAATGGGAAAAAGAGGTCAGAGTCAGTGCTCATGCGATATATAGTAAGTAGGCTTGCCAGGTCATTGTAATGTTTTTTACTATATATGCATAAATGGGTCCTTGTAGGGTATGCAATTCATATTACTTGTGTTTCTTGTTACTGTTTTTCGTCCTTGGAGCAGATCAAGGAGAACAATTTCTTGTACTGGAGGACAATGGAACATCTCTCCACATGTAGCGGTGAGTATGGTTACTGCCATTTTATAAATAGGTTATGTGTATCATAACAACATTGTACTGTCACATGGTATAATTGTGCAGAGGTAATTGTAACATCCATATGATATCCCATGTGCACAGAGGACATGTTCAGGAAATACCTACATTCCCTGTTTGCAGACATACACCCACCATGGTATGCCTGTATATCATGGCCACTTTCACACAGTACAAGGCATGCATGGTTGTTGTCCCCCTACCATGATTTGGGCATTGTCATAGAGTAGGGGGTCTTATAGCTTGCAGGATATGTATCTAATCATGTGTGCTGTATATCACCCACCAAATGCCCATGCAGGTGTCACTTCCAAATGGCATATCAATGGCAACCATGCATTACAACAGTTCTGTTCCATAATACATATCACCTTAAGGTACAGTAGTTGCCCACCATCTGTTTCCACCAATGTCTTTTCTGCCTTTGGTGTGACACACTGACACTGTATCTCCACTGGCCTGCATAGTTAGTAACAGTGTTCATGTCTGCATGGTCTTTCAGTTTTTCTGTCCTTTACAACATACCCACCAACTAAGCCACATCTTCCATGGCCTTGTTTGGCCAAGATGTCTGTACTTATGGTAGTGCCACAAGCCCCTCCATAACAACTGGTGCTGTGATACGGCACTCTTATGCACATCTTCCAACAGGAACATATGACATTCCATACCTTTCATCCTTATAGCACCAGAAATATGAGCATTTTCCGCAGCTGTTCAGGCGACATGTAAGTACCCATAGGGCTAATAATCTGACACACATGATAGTAAATCTTTTTCTCTTGCATTTCCTTTGTCATTATCATTCTTTTCTTTTTTTTAGTCTCCATTTATGTTACTATTTAATGCAGTGCCAGCTGTGCCTGTGGTGCAGTGACATTCTCCAATCCATCATCCCACCCTGCCATCTCATTAGTTACATCCAGATCTGCAGGTATCTTTAGCTGCTTCTTGTGGTTAATCACTGAATGGAGGTGTTTTTGCTGCCTCTGATGGTAATGTCAGTAGGTCAGATTTTATTACCTGGTGGGAGATAGAGGATGTGATGGAGATATTATGGACCAGTGGCTTGACACCAGCATTGGCTAACTTCAGACTGCCTCATGCAACTAGCAGGGTCACACTGCTGCCTGGACAGTCTACTCTGCCATCTGAGGCAACACCCCAAAGTGAAAGCAATCACAGCGGTGACTGTCCTCAGCCTGGGTCCTGCCTGATGTCAGGCCAGTTAGTGTTTGTCAGAAATGAAAGGAAATAGATATTATATACAACTTTGAATTACTGAGTACTAGTTTTCTATGCTGACAGCATGATCCAGAGGTACTTCCTTAATACTGAGTTTTTTTAATGACCAATATTGCTTTGGCTAGGACCAGGTCTAAGGAGTCAGTGTGCATTATAGTCATCAAAACTGTGAAATTATCTCTACTACTTCTGCCCTGGATAAGACCCTTTTGGGAAGGTTGAGGCAGAGACCACAGCAGAGACTACAGCCTCGTAGCTATACCAGCATAATGTTTTAGCTCTACATTAGTTAACAAAATGGTATACAAGATTTTATATTGTTTTATAACTTACTCCTTCTTCTTGTAGGTTTGGGAAACACACTGAGGATTTTTTCCTGTTTTTACCCTAGTATCTTTCAGTCATTAATCCCCTACCTGGTCTGCTGGTGCATTCATTCTACATTATCAGACTGACAGTCAACAAACAGAGACCTGAATCAATAAATACTTGACATACCTTTTGTCAAAAATGTGGTCAGTGTAATAAAAGCCAGAGGTGGAAATGAACCCTTGGGAAAAGCTTTTCTAGCAGAAAACAATGTGTGAGGACTGGAAAAAAAATTGTGGAAACCCTAGAAAAACCTGACATCCAAATTTCCATTGACCCGGCCATAGAATAAAGTTGGAACAGGCTTGTTTCCATGTAAAAACTTTACATATTAAAACTATAGTGGTTGTCATATGAAATATTCTGAAAATATAATGTTAGCAGATGCTATGTGAAGAGGTGTAATTAATGCACTGAAAGCTGTATTCCCCAGGATACAGAATTCCAGGTGTAGAAATATCAGATAATCGTTGGCAGTATACCATCATGGAATTGAAAAACAGAGCAGTGGGGATTTCAGCGGTTGAAATTTAGTTTTTATTTCACTCAGTCAGATGGTTATGTTGAGACAGCCATAAAAACTGTACAGAGAGAGAGAGAGAGAGAGCGTTTACGTTTTCCTTTACTAGAGTTATTGTGTGTATATCTTTGTGTGTGTTACCTTGATAAACGCATCTGTACTTTAAATAATGACAAATTAATTGTATAATTAATCAAATAATAGTTGGAGAAGAAATGCCAAATCTTCATAAAAAGAGGCAGCCTTGTTGAATCAGTGTGTCAATTTACATCTAGCTGATATGCTTAACAAAGGGAAGGCAAGAAAAGTTTGTTCTTTAGGCACAAGACAACAAAAAATACAAACATTGTTTTACTGTAAAAGAACAAACTTTATAAAGAAATATATTAATTAATGTGTGCCTGTATAAAACGCCTCCTCTGTGCAAAGCTCAGTTCAGTACTTTACATATTGCTACCGAAGTGTAACACATGGATAATTCCTTATAATATTTCTAGGTCATAGTCACCCATATAAGAAAGCATGCAATCTCAAATACTGTAAGGCAGTACATCTTTTTAATGATACCTTTCCATTTGCTCTCCCTTTTTCATGTCACATGTCTGAGATACAATTTTAGTATCTGACCCATTTGCAAGTTTCATTATGTTAATCTTTTGAATTGTATAATACCAGCAAACAGTTAATTTTCATATTTCTGTTAAAATAATGCACACATTCTTTTATGCAGATTTGTTCTTCCATTTCCTTATCTTTGCAAAATGCTATTTTCTAGCACAGATTTTGCCAAGAAGAGTAAAAACTGGACAACTGCTCCTGTCATTCCTTTAGCTACACCTATTACAAACCTTCATTACAATAATGAAAAAGCAGAAAATGAAGATGAAGTCAGTAGAAAATCTAAATAAACTGGGAATACATTTCTATGTCACCCACTGGATTGCCAATTGGCTCAGATATAGGATGCAGGAGATCAAAATAGGGAAACCTACAGCCTCAACAGTGCATAGACCTCTTCTGCTGGGCATCTACTTCTGTGAAGTAAAAGCCAATACCTGTGGGCTCTGGCTGAGTAAGTGTGCAGATGACTGCAAGCTAGGAGCAATCATTGAATCTCCAAATGACTTAGCCATCCTGCAGGAAGGTTTGCCCCAAACAAATAACTGATGCCAAAGTCATGGTCCAAAACTAGATGCCAGAAAATGCATTATCATATCCATTTGGGAAATCATCTACCATGGGAAACTACTGCACTGACAATATATTTCAAAGAGTTGACCTAGTTGTTCGGGATCTGGGAACTTATGTGGACAGTGTCCTAACTTTCAACCAACATGTGTCCACTGTCATAAGAAAATCCTTCTGTATTGTATAGATTATAAACAAAGGGATTGTTTGTCTAGATCTAGGGATGTCATTGTGTCCCTTCACTCAGCCCTCATTAGGCCAGTCATTGAGTATAACGCCCTCTTTGGCATGTATCTGTGCAGAAACATGCAAAAACTAGAATGCTCTCAGAGATACCGTACCAAAAGGATATAAGGCCTAAACAATATGCCGTACATGGACCAACTCGGTGCTCTCTCACTATAATCTGTATCCTACTGACTGCCAAAAGATGACCTGTGTCTGGTGTATGAGGTGTCCTTTACTGTATATCAGCAAGTTAAACTGCATCATAAATACTCAGTCTAGGGATGTAAACCTCTTCTTCAACATCAACAAAACAGTTTAGAGGGACATGTATATCTCACAGAGGATACCACTGCTCTGGAACTGACTCCCATTAATGCAAAACAAAGTTCACCCCTGCTCATATTCAAGCACAACTTAAATCTATGGATGGATAATAGAACATTTACCCCAAGACTGCCCCCTGTACTATTATTAGACAGGGGCAGCTCCTAAATGCTTTGTCTAATGTAGGGCTCCCCACAAATTATCTATGGCATGATCCCAGTTATTCTCACTAGGAGTAATATATAATTATTGACCATGGGATGGGTAAGGCCAATCTATCACTAGAATGAATAGGTTAATTCTAGCAGCAAAAGGGAACTTGGCTATGCTTACAATTGCCTGTAGAGGCGGCTAGCCTAGTATTTACCTATGAACTAAGGTGAGCGATTGATGAATACATCAGTATATAGCTGTCATCTCTCACATACTTAGAAGTTAACATCTAGGATGTGCTGATAACCTTTAATGCAGTATCACCAGGTTGAACACTTATCTATTTGGGTCTTTTTCAGACTTAGCCTGGTACCACTGTGTGGTTAGTTATATGATTTGCTCTGAGTCACACAACTGAAAAATGAAAGCTAATGAAATAAAACCCTGGAATATAAGGTGAAGCTCATTAGCAGCTCATAAATAGAACTGGAATAGCCTTAATTTTGGGGTATACATATGGTGCCTGCTCTGAGTTTCTTTTTGAGAATAGGTTTTCATAATAACCATCTGTACTTTTTCAGTAGGATGACACAGTCCAAAAGAATGAGAACCAAATTCATTTACTTATTAAACTTTGTGTCATGTCTGCTTACTCTAAATTTGACTCTAAACCATATACTCTTCACTTGTTTTATCTTACCTTGTTGTTGTCATCGCCTGATAAAATTTTCACATCATGCAGATAAACATTGAAATTATACATCAATTTCTTAAATTCGTCTAGCAATAAAACAATTTCCATGTCAGTGTTTTGTTAGTAAACTGACACTAACTGTTTTATTTGTTCCATCTCAACTGTTTTGTTACCTGGAACTTAGAAATCTGAGCTGAAAAGCCTTTAATATCTTATAAAATTTGCATAGTATTAGAAAAATGGTTGCTGCATACTTAGTTGTTTTTTCTTGAGAAAACTCCTGGTGTGGGATCTGAACTTGGAACAAAAATACTAAAATTCTAAACAAATTTAATCAATATGGATGTTTAATTTACTTAATGAAATCCCATTATTCAGAAATAGTTATTGCAGAAGCCCTTACTGGGTAAACATCCACAGACAGTGGACTCACTGGTGAAGCTGCATGCAAATTTAGCACCCTAAGGGTGCAACTAATGCTGATTACCCATGTGCTGTTCCTAGAATGCCCCCAGCACTAGAATAATGTTTTAGAGGGATTTTCTGAATTGCATTACTGGGTTATTTTTGTCACAAAGACAAAAAAGTGCACATCATCTTTTAATGGTCTCACACCCATTCACTCTTATGGATGGCTCATGGCTCATAGCCTGGGATTGTACCACGTGTGAGCTTGCATGCATGCATATGTGAGCATGCATGTGGGTGGTTCTGTAAATGTGAATGTCTTTGTAGGGGCTTGCTTGCAGCTGTCAGAATATGGTGTGTGTGTGTGTGTGTGTGTGTGTGTGTGTGTGTGTGTGTGCGTGTGTGTGTGTGTGTGCGTGTGTGTGTGTGCGTGTATGTGTGTGTGTCTGTGTGTGTGTGTGTGTGTGTGTGTGTGTGTGTGTGTGTGTGTGCGTGTGTGTGTGAGATGTGTGTGTGTGTGTGTGTGTGTGTGTGTGTGTGTGTGTGTGTGTGTGTGTGTGTGTGATGTGTGTGTTTACATACACATTTCTGCATGTTGGGAGGGTGCCTGTGCAACCATAATGCATAGGCTGATAAACAGCACAGCATTTTATTTCAGATACATGGTAATTAGCTGCTATCAATTGATATTCATTACAGTTTCACATGGTCTCTGAATCAGGGATCAAGTAACTGTCAGACCTCTGTAAACCTGTTAGTACAGGCAGTTATACTCCTAGGCATTATTCTTATTTCTTGTACTAAATAAGCAGAAGAATATATTTATTTACTTACTTATTTGTGTATATTTATTTAGTTACTTATTTGTGTATCTCTTCATTTGATAACCTGGCAAGTGAACTAATTTGAGGACCTTTTACTGCAACAGCCTTGGTCAGACAACATGAATACAAACAAAGCTCAATCTATAGATATGCATTTCAGTGATAATAGTTAGAAAACATCAAATGCAACATTCAAAAACTTAAGTTTCACATCAACTTTGCATAAGAGAGCAGTAAACCATGTTGGAAGTATATACAATCTAGTAAGAAAAACAATGCAAAGCTTCTCCATAAAGAGCACGTGTAGGCAGTCACTGAGCAGAGCAACAAAATGATGAGATATAAAATCTATGTCCTTTACATACATTGTTATAAAGATAGCAGGACTGGTAATTATAAAGGCAAAATAACTTTTTTCTGTGTTATGCTTGGTACAGAGTCTATCTATGCTCATATCAGCAAGAGTGCATTTTTATTATACAAACATATTTTGTAGCCTAGTAGTTTAGTATTTATTACCTCTGTAGGGTATAAATCTGATTAGCAAATGAAGACCTAAAATGAAGTCTTTATATAGATAAAAAAATAAACCAATAATTTCATACATATACAGACCAGATCAACAAAAACTATGATAAGCAAAAACTGAGCAAAAATAGCTTTTAGACTAAGTTGAAGACATTTGCAGCTGAATAAAGGAAACTGTGGTTAGGAAACAAATGCAACAGTCAATCTGAGGAATACTACGACCGTGCATTGTTAACCTAAAGATTCTCTGCATGTTCTCTTCAATGTCATTGCCAATGGGATATAGTCATATGTCAACAAATTCCTGAACAGTTTTTATTGTAGTAAATTACTTGTGCCATATTTACCTTCCCAGAGAAGGGCATCCCAGGTTTATAATGCTCCTGTAAATCTTCAAAGTTCATTTTAATAGTAGCAGCTTTTATTAAAATAGTTCCAGTAGTGACTGCTTCTCGATCTAGAAATAAGATATGAGCAATGTTATTTCACTGACTGTTTCCCATTATCTTATATTTTTCACTTTCATCTATGTTTTATTGATGTTTAGTTTACTGGGTTATCTCTGCTAGAATCAAAGCCATTTTTTAAGGAAATCATTGGGACAGCCTCCCACATGATATAGAAAACAGCTATTTAAGAATAGTTTACAAAACCTGAGAGGGTAATTGTGTGCAGCACTTTAAATGTAGAGACAGGGATGGTTCCCTGTTCATGGTAAGGACAGTAGCAATGTGTGTCATTAGTGAGTGATGGGTTCTTTTACTGGATTCTTTAACTTTAATATAAAAAATAATAAATAGTTTATAAGTTCATAGGTGCATACTAGGCCGACTTGTTTTTTATGAATGGGAGTATAGCATTATTTAGCGGCAAAGTGAATAGCTGATTTTTGAACTATGCATTCAGTTAATTGATAAAATAATGAGATGGAATATTGAGTGATACGAAAAAAATGATCTGCCTTCATGTGCTTAACCAATTAATAATTGCCAGTATGAATAAATTTATTTGAAGTCATGTGTTTGGGCAAGTATATCATTAATTAAATAATGGAATGACTATCTGAGATACAGGAGTTAATTTGGAATATGTGAGTAAGTAATTAAAAGAAATCAAAACTGCACAGCCAAGGAAACAAATGGCCATCTGATGCGTAACCAGGCTAAGGCAGAGATGATCTACAGAAAGATAACAGAATAGCTGGATAACTTTTATGAGAGACTATAAAATGCCCTCCAAAGATATTAAAGCCAGACTACCTATACAAAAATGGATGTGTAAATGTTTAGCTTAATAAATATGCATATAATTGGAATAAATACATGAAAATGTGAATATTAATCAATGCATTATCTAACCACATGAGTGATATGAGTGAACAATGACTGCTGTTACATTAATGTATGATTGAGTATGATTGACTATGATTAACAGGTTTATATGGTTTGATAATTCCAAAAATTACTAAATAATCATTTATTCATAAACACTATTCATAAATCTTTCACAAATGTTGGCTCAATTAAATAAACATAAAACAGTATGTATCATGAAACAACAGGAACAAACCAAAGTCAAAATAAAACATGAACACAATATTTGTGTTAAGTTTTACACATTCAAGGGCTTGCCAAACAGAAGATTAATGGGCTTGTAACACAGATCTGAATATTTTTTTTAGCGTAGGCTAAGGGTTAGCAAAAGGCAGGCACTCTCACATCTATTACGATATATAATATCAGATAGTCAATGAAGTGTTCATGCAGTTAAGCAATAAATGCTTAATCCTGTAATCTTCAGCAATTAAGCAATAAATGTTTAATCCTGTAATCTTCAGCATTCCCTGACTGCCCAGGAAAAAGACATCAGTAAAAGAGATGCCAAAACAAATAATATCATAGAAAGGATTCTCTGTGTTTGCTTATGGCTAAATATTGAAAGCTCTTAACATATTGCAGAATGTACAAAGTGACTTTCAAACTGGCTTGAAATTATAAGATTCAGTGTCAGACATCCAATTTCTCTGTCAGACATTCCATAATATTATCACATAATACCCAAAGGGTTACCTTTGCAAGTCTAAGAAAATGACTGTAGATGTTTACTTTTCTAATCACCGAATGTATGTACCATCAACAAAACAGCTTCCTGTGAAAACAGGTAGATAACCCAACCAATGTTCCTTGACTGGGAGGAATAAACATTCTACTTAATAGTCATGTCTATCCTCAACCAAAGACACAAATCATATTCTGCAGCAGAAAACTATTACACAAACAAAGCAATTCCCAAGAGAAAAACCATATAGATGACCTACGATTATTATTTCACCAGATGCAAAGGTGTACAGTGAATTTCTTGGATTAAATTGGTGGCTGACAGTTTTCTTAGTTTAATGACATATCCTGCTACATGGTTTTAGCAACAGTTTTGAAAACGCACCCAAACATTTTACAAAGAGAAAACTGAGAAGGCTATCTTAGTATGAAACATATTTGATAACTAAATGAAATTCTGGAAATTTGTTAAGGTAAGACAGAAGAGCTTATTTTGAAATTCAAGTTGCTGTCTTCTGGCAGCAATTGGAGTTGATCTCTTCTCTATGGCAAATATCTGGATAGCACAAAAAGAGCTTGATGACCATCCAGAACTATCAAATGTGCTTCTCTCATTTCATCAGTTTTGAATTTAGTTGAAAAAGGAACTGAACTTGGCAATAGCTTTCTTCTGTTCCTTTTTCCTCCAGAGCTTTATATCTTGGTTTTGTATTTTTGACAAAGTCACAGAATGTTATTTTAAGGAATGTAATTGTGTTTGTTTTCATCTACTCTTGGAGTATTTTACTGGTACCTGTGCTTGTTGTGGTGTGGTAAGTTCATACATTTCTGCAGTTTCAGGACCATCAAATAAAGTGTGAGGGTAAGGAGGTTTCTACTTATCTCCACTGTTCTACAGTCCCAGATTAAGTATATTTAGAGATGAGAGTTGTGATAATGCATAAGTCTACATCTCCAATAATTACATTTTAGTTTTTGATGGATTGGGAGTTGATATATTATGTCAGCTGAATGGCTTCTGATGAAAGTTTCTTTCATTGGAATGACAAACTCTGAGAGTGGAAATCCTGAAGATATAAACAGTTACAAAAAGTAAGAGAGGAGATTAAAGAAAACAGTTGGTATAGCATACACATACTTCTCAACCTCCTAGAGCAAGAAATTTGGACACAAACATAATGGCAGGACAAAGACCCCAAAATAGGGATACTTTTTAAATATTGCTCTTACAAGGAAAGTTGATAAAATAACAGGCATTACACTAGCATGAATTTTCCTGAAGGATATGAAGTCTGAAACGCAGAACTCTGCTTTTATTTTATGACTTCAATGATTTGCCAGAAAACCACAATTTTATGTGAAAAAGACCAAAAATCTGAGTCAAAAATTTGGACATTCTGCAAAAATCTGTACAGCTGAGAAGGTTGACCAAACATAAGGGAATCAAAGAAAAAAATGAGGAAATTTTACACATTTAAATAAAATCAAGGAAAATAATATGATGTGTGGATATTGTACTTTTCTGTGAGCATGCATTTTTATCACTTTCCAGTAAGACTGTTAAATGTGAATAATTTTGCATGCATATTGATCCACTATTTGTGAGGCAGTTATATATGAATAAAGATAAATTACAGAGAAGCTCTACTCTCTGTATATTTACTAATGTTTTATTGTTTACTGACACTGCTAAATGCAGATCAAATGGTTGTGAAACTGGCTCAAGTGCCTAAGAAATACTTCTATACAGAAATCATTGAAGAAGGCCAATTACTATATTACAGGACCATAGCACAGAGTAAGAAGAAAACTGCAATTTCAAAGCTCAGGACTCACAGATGTGGTGAGAGACAGATTTGTGTGGCAAATACTATTAAAGCATACAAAAAACATTCCCCTGGATTTAATAAACTCCATGTAGTAATAGTGTAATTCCTACACAGAGTGTATGGTGACCATGTCTGCAGCTCCCCCTTGGCAGCATGCCTTGCTAACTAATGAAAGCATGCTACTCAGGGACAGCCATGTACACAGTTACTGAATCAGTGCTAGGGGGTGTGTTGCAGTGCTCGCAGATGTTTTCCACACACTCTACACTGTGAAAGTGCCATACGGTACTAAAGCAAGAAAGAAAGTTTCCTCATACATTTATTTATATATTCATTTAGTTGTTTCACACAGATGGTGTGTTACAGCGTCTGTAACCCAGCCCTTGCACTGTCAAAGTGCCGTACAACACTTAAAGATTAAAGAAAGTGTCCTCGGACACTTACAAATTTTTTTATCATTTATGTCACACAAGGGTGTGTTACAGTGTCTGTAACACACCCCCTATACTATCAGAGTGCCATACAGCATGGAAATTAAATGTTCCAATGTGATTTTTCCTTTTATGTTTATTTATTTATTTTAGTTTTATTCAAGTTTATGCATACTGTAGCTGAGCATGTTTGTGAGGCATGGAGCATTGCTTAGCAGTGCATAAATGTAAAGAAATGCTATATAGAAATGTACAGGTCAAATCTGTACAGCTGAGTTAGCTGAATGGTTAGAGTCATAGCTTTTTGTGTAGTAGGTGCATGGCTTGAATACCAAGACAGGCCATTCAGCTTTTACATCAGAAAGCATTTCGATTTCTATTTTTTTATTGCCCTAGTTATTGATATTTGTCAACCAGGTAAGTGCAGCTGGTCCAGAACCCCAATGTCAGTAGAGATATGAGGTGAAAAGCTACAGTTAAACACAAGTGTCCAATATACTTCCCACACACTAAGGTACTGTAATTAAAGTAAAATACAAACACATAATAAGAAAGTATCAATAATGAGTAATTAATGTCAATATATAATTATGTTATCATGTAGAACTCTTGTGTGCCCTTACCTAAATCTTGCTAAGCACTGCTAAGCCAAGCTAAGCAATGCTTAAAGAGAACCTGGTCTTAGCAATACTTAGCAATGCTTAACTCTGCTTAGCTGGTTTGAGCACTGCTAAGCAGTCCCCTTCTAAGCAGTCCTCAGCTGAGCTAAGTGGATTTTTGCACAGCTAAGTGCTGCTAAGCCCTTGCCACTTTAAGCGATCCTCAACTCATCTGAATGAGTTTGTGCACTGCAGAGCTGTGCTTAGCATTTTTGAAATGGTCCAGTAACAGCAAAGGGTGGGAAAATAGCCTTATTTAAACTGTGCAGGTGGGAATACAGCCAGAACCTGTTGGAGTTTGATCAGGAACTGGAGATGTAATGAGCTTCTGGGTGTAGCACTGGGGCATTTTGGAGTCAAGAATCATGACTGGGCTCCTTGTTGAACAGCATGATGACAGACTGTTGCAGAACCAGTACCAGGGCTCTCAATACAAGTCTGAGGCCTCGGACTGTTGGGCATGTGACCTCATCAATGCCACTGGAATCACCTGCACTGGTGACCAGCTGCATCATCATTATGATGGCCTGAAATAGAGAAAGGGGGCACTCTTGGCCCAATGGATCCAAGATGCTGGGGATGGGAATGCCCCAGTAGTTTGTAAGTACACGACCCATTGCTTTACCAAACTCTAGCATGAATATGTGGTAGACAGGTAAGCATAATAGTGCTTTTTCCCCTTACAGCTGCAGAGGAGAGGACTTGCAATGTGGAGGCCCATGTGGGGTGCTTGGCAAGGCTGCACCAACAGTGTGCTGAGTACAGATCTATCTTGCAATATATAGTACAATAAATAAGAAAGGGTACATTACTTACTGCCATTAGGTATAGTGTGGTCTGAGTGTACTGCAATAAATGTGTTCTCAGACCCACATTTATATAAGTGAGTAATGCCAGGTACTGTGCAATACAGATGAAGGTAACAAACAAGCTACTATTGATGAAGGAAGGTTACTGGTGTAGTAATACTGTGTAGGAATGGCATAAGTATATACTGTAATAATACTAAGTGTCTTGTAAAAAAAGTACACTGCGATTGAAACTGTGAAGGTAATAACTGACATTCATTCATCATCTACAGGATATCCAGTAAAACTGCATTCAGGATTTTGAATGTAATAAACCACTGTGTCATGTCACCCACAATAAAGTTATTTCCACAAACTGTTGTGTTTATTCTGGTCTGTTGTTGAAGAAGTACAATTGTACAGGTGGTCCACAGCAAATATGGCTATGATACCATGAAGTGAGTGAAGTTTTGCTGCTAAAATGTAGATGTGGAGCTGTAAAACAAGATACAACGCAATTTGATATATGTTCTGCACTATGATCTGAACCTTGAATAGTAATGTATTATAGTGTGTTTCCCTCAGAACTGTCTTGTGTTAACCTTTGCATTTCAGCTCTATGGATTCCTGAATGTACACTTGCATTCCAAGTATTAATACACAGTTCACTTCTTCTGTGACACTCTTCTTATATTACCAGGCCAGACTTTGTAACTAAGTGAGTTTTAGGCACAAATCAGTCAAGCAGCCCACAGCAGTGGCCCAGTAGCCCAATGTGATAAAAATAGATATGTTGCTCATTTTTGCACACACAGAACAAGGTTTGAATCCAGGGACTGGCACTAACATATATTTATAGTTACAGACAAGTAGTCTTGCATATTTGTAGAAACTGTTGTGTACTGTTAACAGATATTATCTCCACAGGACTTACAGGAAAAGAAATGTTTGTTGTAGCCATATGAAGGGTATACTAATAAACAGTATCCAGATGTACTAGGGTATAAACAGCAGTGCTCAGCAAGTTGATAGCACTCCATTAAATAAAATGTCAGGCAGTAGATGAGTATTCCAACTGAATTAAACAAATGAAATGTTCTACTGTTGATACGGCTGTATGCCAGGTGCATGTCTAAATGTGTGCCAATAGTCCAAACCCATGTCTACAAATTACAGCAGGATAGCATATACACCATGCACTCTGCCCAATGCATGTCTCTGAAGTGTCATGCTGTCACAGCTAGTGATCACTGTTGCCATTAACCTTGGACACAGATATAATTCAATTTGAAGTATGCCACTAGCAGACTCACACAACATCAGTACAGGGTACACCTTGCTAGTCATATATGTTACCCTGACAGGTGCAAGTTCCCTGTAGTTCTGTACCTATAGTTCTTACAGCTTGGCCCATATTATTTCATGTTGACAGTTTGAGAAGTATGTACATGTTACAGAAGCTTTAGGGCGCAGAGCACATGTAGATGTAAAGTAATGGCAGACCTGTAACTGTACTGAGTAGTACTGTTGTGAAAAATATAGCATATACAGTTGTTAATGGAATGTTTTTCTCTCCCGCCACATCTTATCTACACCACAGATTATTATTGTCATACTATGGGTATGATTTCATTTCTATATATATTGTTCTCAAAAACTTATGTTGGGCCTTGTGTTGTATTATGGTTCATATATTCCACTGGTTGCATACTAACATACCTTGTTGAAATTCCATGGTTGTTGGCCTGTTGCCATAACTGTTTCTGGTATGCTGTTAAAATAATGACTGTTATCCCATTTATGCCTGTGTTCTGTATTCTATGCAATTCTATTATTCTGGGTCAACTGGAACAACCATGCATGCTGTTATAACTAACGCAGAAATGTTTTGTTCATGACTAACCAATACACTTTGACAAACCTGAACACCATAGTACACTTGGGTAAGCGAATCCTAGTGATTCCACCTGTCCTGCCTCATCTGGTTGCAGCACCAAGTCCCAGCACATCTGGGACCCAACCTCAAGCTGGTCCTGCACTACCGTTGGGTGGAACCGCCTTATGGGGACGGGGCCCATCCCCCCTGGGCGGGGGCATGGAGAGGACCCTGTTGCCTGACAACAGTTCTGAGGTATGATGTGTAGGGTCATCCAGTGGGATTTGGATGACTGCCTGTGTCAGACAGAGGGCAGACTGGTGCACCTCGAGGGCCAGGCTAGCCCCAGAGCCAACCCCCCAGCACAGCCACTTTGGGAGCTGTGAAGGGGCAGTGAGGACTACCTATGCATGGGGACCTCAGTCCCACTGTTTCCATCTGGGGGCACGTAGTTCTCCAATTCCCAACCACCCTCCCCGTCCAAGGTGTTTACCCCCTCATATGTCATACACTGCCCCTGTCTGCTGTCTTATCTGTCTTGTCTGTCTGCAATGCGATGTCTCCTACCCAACTTACCTCCCCAAACATACCTACAACCCTTCCCAAACATTCTACTCTCTCCTTAAAAAAAAAAAAAAAAAAAAAAATCGGGCACCTGTCCCCCCCAAAAAAAAATGTCGTCCCATACATAACTCTCCATTTTGCCTGGCATGAATCAATCATTCCAGCAATTAATCAAACAAGTTATGTTGCCCACATCCCTCCCTATGGGATGTGAGGCTCCAAATTCCAATAGCTATGGTCCTTTCCTACACCCCTCCTGCACATCCCTACCTGCCTTTCGTATTGTTTTTCTGTCTGCTTGCCCCCATTTCACCACTTTCCTATCACCCCCTTTTTTCTTTTCTTTTTTGGAAATAGTGTGTTTTTAAATGGGAGTAACCAAACCCGCTTAAAACTGCTTTAATCACCCTATCTCATTCAGACACTGTTCTACTCAGCAACAAAATATCCAGCCCAACAAGTCTTAAACCCAGGAACCTGTACACTACAGTCAGAGCAATGCACCAGTAGGTCAACTCAGCTATGAGAAATTGCTGATGCTTTTGTTAATATATCATGCACTACAGTGATGTAACTTTAGAGAAAAAAAGACACCGCTGGCAAGTATTGAACCCCAGGACCTCCTGGACTACATACAGTCAGAAGAGCACACCACTAGGCCAAATCAGCTCTGGTGAATTAGTGATGCTTTTGTAAGTATATCATGCACTACAGTGATGTAACTTTAGGGAAAAAAAGGCACCACTGCAAAGTATTGAACCAAGGACCTCCTGAACTACAGTCAGAGCAACATACCCTAGGCCAAATCAGCTCTAGGCAGCTACTGATGCTTTTGTAAATATTTCTTGCTCTACAGTGATGCAACTTTAGGGAAAAAAGACACCACTGCCAATTATTGAACTCAGAACCATCTGAACTACAGTCAGAGCAACATACCAGTAGGGCAGCTGATCTCTGGAGCACATATCCTGATTGCCAGTCGCACACTACTCCTATATATACTGGGTCAAATCACAGCGTACTTGGGCCTCTGATACAAACACAAAACCTGTACAGAGACAAATAAATACTGCTGGGTGTACGGGAGGCCTACAATATCAGGTAGAGCTGACAGCTGTACAGACTGTTGCTGAATATCCGCAGTTGTGCCCCCCACTTATGGCAGGGTTGTCATAAAACATAATCTGCGTGGTGACATACTGGCAAGGCATTGCAGATTGGGGTTACAAAATCACGACAGACAGCTCAGTGTCACACTCCATACCCATCTGAACACACATGTCCATGTTAATCCTGTGTTACACACTGTATGCATGCACATATGTCTTACAAATACACCTGCCATAATAATGACTTGGTAGCTCTATCTGTTACATTTGTAGCATCTGTCACATCTAAACACCCACAGTCCTGGCTCACAGCCCAGTCTGTGGCACAACTACATGCATGTCAATACAACATAGGAATAACTGAGCCTTGCAATGTCCAGCAAAACTGGTTGCTTCTACTGCAGTTACTGCCACCCACAGTAGCACATTAAAGGCCTGCAGGGTGGGACACATTTCACAATTATGAATATGTGTACTAAATGTTGCCTAACACTTTCTGAATGGCACTATTATGTAACATATGCACTACAGGCACATGCCTCACCTGGACTGTTGTTGTTACTCTCAACCAGACCATGCTGTGACACAACAGCTGACACTGCTCCCTCACTGACAGTAACAACTTGCTGTTCCCTAATGTCTTCACAATCCCTAGTCTGACTCCTGTCCAGAATGCAGCAGCTGCAGCCTGCTACACATGCAGCAGTATGTCCAGCTACCTGCTACAGACCTAACTTGCTCCCAAACACCTAGAACAGGGCATCCACACAACAGCCAAACATAAAGGGTTGGGGGGGATGTTCATCTGATAAACCAGCATCAACTGTAGCAGTATGTGCATTCAGACAGAAAGGACGTATGATACTCTCATCTGCCTGTCTCCTTATTCACCCCAACACACATTTACACGGTACACTGCTACGGAATCTGAAAGTCTGTTAACAATGGCCAGATATAGCATGCAAATCTGTGGACCTAACACATCAATCCAAGCAGTGGACAGTATTTCCACCTACCCTCTGTGATGCTGTAGCTCCTACACCTTGATAATGCCCTCCTCACAGGCCAGGAAAAGGGACAAGGCCCACATGAAGGCCTTCATTTTAGCACTGTGTTGCCATGCCATTGTCTAATGGAAAGGCAACCCAGTTGTTCTGGATGCATTTAGCAAGTGGGAGCCACAGATTCATGCACAGGCCATCACCTCTTCATGAGCATTACATACAAAAGGCAAGCTGCTGCCTATGGTAAAGTCTGACACTTCCTTCATGAAGACAGACTGTGATTATTTACAATACTACAAGTGGATTTCTTCTCACAAAGGAGTACAGCACTATACCAGGTGTGTCATAGAATTAAGCATGTAATGGAATGCAGATGGGGGATGCAGTCATAGGAAATATGAATTTAAAAAGTAGGTCTCAACAATACTTCCTGGACTGACATGTTGCTGTTAGTCTGCTGTCCAGCACCTACAGCCATCCCTGATTGCTCTGTATGCAGTGACATAAATCACAGCTCTGGCCCCTAAGTCACCCAAGCAATGGTCAGCTCATATATGACTGCTACTGGATTATCTATTGTACAATACTGACTGTGACACTGCCAGCCCAGCTATCTGGAATTTTGTAAATAATCATATGTCATTTGAGAATGTTAATATGATTTATATGCTTGTCTTATAAATGTACGAGAGCTATATGTTATGTGGATATTAAACTAGTGGTGCAGAAGTGTGAGTTGAACTGTATGTTATGACAGAGCTCATATCTCTCAACTGTCCAGATTTTTGCAGAATATTCAGATTTTTGCCTCATATTTTAGTCTGTTTCTCATAAATTTGTGTTTTTTCTGACAAATCATTAAAGACTGAAGTCATAAAATAATAGCACACATTTGAATTTGAGACTTCATATCCTTAAGAAAATTCATGTGAATCCAAAACTTTTTAAGTTTGCAAGAGCAATATTTAAAAAGTGTCCCTATTTTTGGGCTTTTGCCCCATCCCCTTTATTTGTGCCTTTGTCCAGATTTCTTGCTCTAAGAGGTTGAGAAGTATGACTGAGCTTCAAGAATGTAACCACAGTGTACCTACTGGAAAAGAACAGAAATGTATATAAACTATGACCTGTGCAAATGTATGCATTAATAGTAGAAACTGGAAGCTTGCAACATGTGGAGATAACTTGCAAAACTTCAAGAAAATAAGCTGAAGTTGTTTTACGAATGTGTTATTTAAGTTTCAGTGCAGCAAGCAGACAAAATGTATAGAGCTAGAGTTTTTTATATTGTCTTAAAACAAAAATAATTACTAGGTTGAAAATTTAAAATTGTTTAACTGTGTTATGAATTCCAGTTTTAGACACATGTCTGAGAGATATGTACTTCTGACACAGAGATGTTCAAAATTATGTTAGTTTCTGTTAGCCTGGGAACTGAAGGCAGGTGATACAGAGTGATGTAATCCGAGTTAACCCAGCAGTAATGTTGATTATTAATTTAAGAACTCTCAGAGAACGACCTGTGAATTTTGTATTTGTCTTTGGATCTGACAACATCCACTCATCTGCATTTGCCTTGCTAATAATAAGTAACTAAGGAAAAGTAATTTCATTTAGATATAGATAGGAATATAGTAAATATTAGTTTAGATATGTTCTGTATATATTTGAAACTGTCCTGGAATGTTGTTTTAAAATATTTCCTGTGATTCTGAACTCTGTGGTTACTGTATTGATTGAGTATTGTCTTATTCCTTTATTAGTTATTATTAAATATAGTTAAAGCTTGTAATTGTGGCTGGCCTGTTTAGAGATATTTAAGCTCTTAGAGTACTTGCATATGTATTTGGTGACACTGTATAGCCCACTCCAATAGCCTTAGTCTTGGTCACACTTACTATTTGGATAATAGACACATCACACAGTAGGACTGGTCACCTTTTGGTAAGGGCCGTAGAGTAGCTGATAAAGAGTTGGAATGTGGCAGTCATAACTACCTCTTAGTCTGGGTAGAAGGGGGCATAGCTAGTAAACCTGTCCCAGCCTTCCCCAGGAGTGTGTGTGTATATTTTATTTATAAATCAGATCTCAAAGTGTGTGTGTCAGCTACTTGGGCAGGGACATGAAGCACTTGTTGGACAGAGAGGGTGCTGGAGGTTTTGGCTTGACTACTCTGCTGAGATGTTAACCCTATAGCTGTGCCAGTGGGGACTCTTATTGGGGATTTGGAGAGAGAGGAAGAAACTAGCCCCAGACTGACTGTGATCTCTGTGTGCTCTTGAGGGAAATTGTACATTACTGTGTATGTACTTGTGTTAGAAAAATATGTATTAATGTGTGTATGCTTAATGCCAAATTAATAATCAAGTATTTTAATACGCTTTTCATTCTATTTTTCATGCACTGTGCTTTATACAAATTGAGTTTCATATGAGACTGAAAAAGATGCTTTTTGAAGACTGCAGTATGCTTTCTGAAACTTGCAAGTTGCCCTCTGACCTAGTAACTGCTAGCACAGCAATATTCTTGTTTATGCCTTGTGGAAATGTACTTGAGAAGCAGGTGTTTATCTGCTAGGTCAGAAGTGAATGAATGAACAATGCCTTATGTTATAAATGTAATGATTTCAGACAAACAGCTCTGTCCAGAGGATGGGAACCTCTGCAGCTGTAGTAATTTAGAGATAAAGTAGACAAAGGATTATTAGAGAAATGAACTGCTAGCATTGTGCTTGATTTAGCCGTAGTATCTTGAATGTAACATAACATGTATCTAACTGAGAGTAACCAAGGCCATGTTGTTTTCCTCAGGAAGTTTCACATAAAAATATATAAATCAGCAGAAATTCATGGGAAAGATGGTCAGCAGATGATGATGAAAAAGGTGGTAATCTGTTACGTCAGCATGGTAGGACATGATTAGTTTGAGAATGTATAAAAATGAAAGTATTTCCTGTTTCTGGTTAGACAAACTCTGTATTAGCACGTTTTTGTCTCCTTGCTGCAAGATTAAAGTGCCTTAACCTGAACCTACCGTGTTTTGATCATTTTTTAAAGTATAATTTTCCTTTGACAGATTGGTCCTTCGGACCGGAAACGAATCTCTCGCTCTAGGCCTAGGTCAGAATTGGGCCCGGTGGCATGCATCCGTACGGAGAAGAGGCCAAATCGGCTCTTCTGTTTTGAAAGACCTCCGACTGAATTGTCGTTCGAAAGAGGCCAGCCACTGTTTCTGATCTGGGATTGGAGGACGAGTCAACGATCAGGTGGATCAACTCACGGAGGGTCAGGTAAGGAAGAATTACCTTATTTCTGTTTTAAGATCAGGGACTAAGTACAGAACTGTTTTTTTGTCAGGTAGATTTGCATGTGCAGATCAGGGACAGAAAAAGGGGTTACTGTTTTTGTCATAGATCAGGGAAACAGAATAGGTAGGCAGTTATTCTAGATAAACTGTGAAAAGGTATAGATTTGTGGTACCACATGATAGAAAGGGTTACGTAACAATTTACAGCTTAGCTAAGACAGCAATGGGAAATCAGTGCACAAAAAGTTCCCGGGACACGCCCCTAACTGAAGACGCGAAGTATATGCAATTACAGCGTGCCGATAATGTTAAGTACTATACCAAATGGGTCGATAAGTATAAATTCGAGGGTAATTTAGATAAACTTGCACTTATGAAACTTGTAAAACAGTTAAAAATAGACGCGAAAGGTCAACTAAAAAAGCAAAGACAATTAGGAGTCCCTCAGGAGCATAGGTGGCTTGAGGAAGCAAATCGCAGGGAGCAGAGAATTAAAAATTCAAAGACAATGTTCTTAGACAAAGAAGACAATAACTTGGTAATAGCAACAGCCCCTCCTTCGCCCCCTCCACTTCCGTTACCAGAATATGAAGCGAGTGGACGAGCTGATCCCATTAGTAGCTTTATTACGAAGCATATGGTAGATCATCAAACAAGTAGACTACAGCCAGTACTTGAATATGCTAGACATGCAGAAAGACATTTTAATAGTAAAAAGAAAAAGAAAACTCAAGTATTTTTGGCAGAAGATGGGTCAGAAGTATTTGTAGTACAAACTGGGAAAAAGGGTAAGAAAAATACCCAGGGAAATAAACAATCTGACAAACGATCAGAAGATTTCGAAGAAAGAAAGAAAAAGGGTGAATGATTTAAGTGCAGGAAAAAAGGACATTTAGCGGGGGATTGCAGGCTAAACAAGAAGGCGACTACAGAAAATAAGGAGGATGAGGAATGACTATATGATAGTCAGGAATCATTGGAAGAGAGTAAGCAGGGAAAAGTAAATGCAAATATGATAGCAGGAGTAGAGGATGTGACACAAGGAGTAGAGGATGTATATGAATTCACAGACATAGAAGAAGATGAAATTTTAGACCTAGCTCTTTTGAGCTTAGAGCTTTACTTAGCAGACACGAAACCGGAAGTGACGCTTCTGGTAGAGGGGAGGGAAGTTAAATTTTTGTGTGACTCAGGGGCTTCACGGACTCTGATACACCCTTCCAAGTTACCGGAAGATACAGAATCACCAGATTATATACTAGTGAAAGCAGCCAATGGACAGCTGTATCGGGAGCCACTCTCCCATGACATAACATTAACAGACCCCATTTCAGGAATGACCCAGAAAAGTAAAATTGCAGTTTCTGCAAAATGCCCAGTAAATCTTTTGGGTAGAGATTTGATGCAGATATTTGGCATAGCCGTAGTTCCAACCATGCAGGGTATGGAAGCACAGTGACAAATGGATACTTTTGTAGTGCGACCGGAGGGTGAAACATATTATTGGTACATCCAGGACTTAGTTACGACTGGTCCAGGGGCAGTAACCGAAGAACTGATGAACGTAGCCATCAGCAAGTCCCCCTCCCTCGACACTGACAAACAGCATTTGTTGCATTGTACTCTATATTACTGTAATAGACCAGGATCTGATAAAGATTATGAACAGGAATTGTTTCAGAACCATGCAAACAGGCTAGTATTGTGAAATTTGTACTGGGATGCAGAGGGGAACAGTGTGGCAAGCTGTTCATTGCCCCAGGAATTTTTAGCACTTTACAAATCTAATCGACTGCCACATGTTAGTTTAACTAAGAACAAAACTTTGAAATGGGCAGACTTAGGTGAAAAAGTCACAAGGTGGGAAAAGCAGACAGAATTAGAGCTCTCCGAACAAGGAGTACAGAAACAGAAATTGAATTGGATTACACAGACACACCCAGCTGTACACTTACAGGCTAGTGAGAATAGCTGAGTATTACTCTTATTGGAAGAAGAGGAAAAAGCCTTGCGGGACATACCAGACATTCTCTGGTCAGCAGGGAAATCAGATGTAGGACTTATACGAACAGCAGGACCAGTTACCATAACGCCAAAGTCAGCATTTAGACCCCAGAAAAGACAGTATCCCTTGAGAAAGGATGCAGAGGTAGGAATCAAGCCTATCATAGCAGCCTTACTTAAGGAAGGAGTCTTAATAGAATCTTCTGATTCACCATGTAACACACCTTTATTTCCTGTCAAGAAAGCAAACGGGGAATGGCGTATGGTCCAAGACTTACAAGCTGTAAATAACACAGTTATACCCAGGGCACCAACGGTGCCAGATCCACACACCTTACTGAATGATTTAAAGCCAGAGCAAAAATATTTTTCAGCGGTAGACGTTAGTAATGAATTTTTCTCGATACCGATACACCCTGACAGCCAATATTGGTTTGCATTTACATTTCAGGGAAAGCGGTACACATATACAAGATTACCACAGGGATATTGTGAAAGTCCAACAATATTTGCACAGGAAATGGCAAGCAATCTGGCGGGATTTATCCTACCCAAAGGTAGTCAGATTTTACTTTATGTAGACGACATTCTGCTGGCAGCCCCCACCCAGCAAGAATGCAAAGAGGACACAATAGCTTTATTACAATTTTTAGCTACTCAAGGTCACAAAGTAAACAAAGACAAGCTACAGCTTTGGAGAAAACAAGTTAAGTACTTGGGATATGTCATATCCAAAGAAGGTAGAATATTAGATGAAGATAGAAAAACAGCAATTTTACAAGCACCTAGACCAACTACCAAGAAGGAAATTATGTCCTTCCTGGGAACTACTAATTTCTGTTGGAGTTGGATACCGAACTATGCTTTGGAATCTGCTCCACTGGCCGATTTAATATTTAAAAAGCCGATGGCAGCACAGGATTTATTACAATGGACACCTGAAGCAGAAGCAGCTTTCTGTAAGCTGAAACAACTGATAGCATCATCCTTAGTTCTAGGATTACCAAACTATCACAAGCAGTTTATTCAAACTGTAGATTGTAAGCAAGGTTATATGACATCAGTATTGACACAGCAACATGGGGACAAACAACGCCCCATAGCTTACTATTCATCACAGTTAGACCCAGTGGCGTGATCCCTGCCCCACTGTGTACAAGCAGTAGTTGCAGCAGCAATGGCAGTGCAGGCTTCGGCCTCAGTAGTGCTATTTCACCCTCTCACATTGAGAGTGCCTCACGCAGTCGCAATTATTTTACTGCAAGAAAAAGTAGCATATCTTTCTCCAGCTAGGCATCTTTCCTGTATGACCATACTGTTGAGCCAACCTCATATGACAATTGAACGATGCACAACTTTGAATCCGTCAACTTTGCTTCCAACCCCTGCGGATGGCAAACCACACTGCTGCCTACAGGAGATTGAGCAAAAGACATTACCTAGACAAGACCTTATGGATGTTCCCTTGGATGATGCTGAGGTGACATACTATGTGGATGGCTCATGCAGGAGGGGTCCTACAGGACAGAACCTAGTGGGGTATGCAGTCGTTTCTGATACTGAAACTTTGGAGGCAAAATCTTTACCACACAACTTATCTGCACAAGCGGCAGAATTGATTGCCTTGACAAGGGCATGTACCTTAGCGAAAGATAAGAAAGTAAACATTTATACTGACAGTCAGTATGCTTTTTCTACTGTACATGTTTTTGCGCAACAGTGGAAAAATAGAGGAATGATAACATCTACTGGTAAACCGATCAATCATGCGCAATTTATCTTAGACTTGTTAGATTCAATTCAGTTACCTAAAAAAGTAGCTATTTGCAAATGCGTAGCTCATACGAAACAACAGGACAGGATTTCAAAAGGTAATGCACGGGCTGATACAGCTGCGAAGCAGGCAGCTTCAGCCACAGAAACTTTTCTTTTGAGTGAGGAATTACAACCCTCAGAGACTTTAGATTTAGAAATGTTAAAAACAATGCAAACACTTACTACAAATATAGAAAAACAGAAGTGGATAAAATGAGGAGCAATCCTTGAAAAGGGACTGTACATCTCCAAGGAAAAGAAACCGATTTTGCCATCTAATTTGTTTAGATATGCAGCGTTGTTGAGCCATGGGCAGAGCCATGTCTCAACAGGGGGGATGGTACAGTTAGTGAATTGAGTATTTACAACCTATGGATTTACCAATTATACAAAACATTTTTGTGCAGCATGCCATGTTTGTAACAAGCATCATGCACAAGGGGCATTGAAGCCTAAGCAAGGGAATTTTCCTACACCACCGTATCCATTCCATACTATTTGTATGGATTTCATAGAATTGAATAAATGTGAAAATAAGAAGTATTGCCTTGTTATTATAGACATGTTTTCCAAATGGGTAGAAGCGTTTCCAACTAAAAATCCAGATGCAGCTACTGTTGCAAAGGTCCTTGTTAAAGAAATTATACCCAGATTTGGTATACCGGAAAAAATTTATAGTGATAACGGGACACATTTTGTGAACCAAACGATTCAGCAACTTAGTCGCTATTTTGGGATATCGTTAAAAAAACACTGCGCTTATCACCCCCAGTCTGCAGGGTTAGTAGAGAGGCATAATGGGGTGTTGAAGAACAAACTTAGGAAGTTGATAGCAGAGACACAGAAAAACTGGGTGCACTGTTTGCCTTTAGCACTGTTGAGTATGAGAACTGTTCCAAATGCGAAGGGATTAACTCCTTTTGAAACTTTGTTTGGGAGGGCATATTATACACCTCAGTGGAAACCTCTCATGTCTACAGAGCAGGAGGCTGACAGTTCACTTGCAGGGTATATGAGGCGATTTTTGAATAACAAACTTTTGCAGTTAAATTCTGTTTCAGATAAAGAGCAACCGAAATCGGAAGCACCAGTAGCCCCAGGCACCTGGGTCTGGGTGAAGATTGTGAAGCGAAAGAAATGGAGTTCTCCGAAGTGGGAAGGTCCATACCAAGTTCTACTGTCGACACCCACTGCAGTCAAGATTGCAGAGTGAGCTTCCTGGATTCATTTGATGCACTGTAAACTGGTTAAAAACTTTGAACTGGACAAACACTTTGTTACTGTTGCACAACAAGAACAAAATGGCCAGGTACAGAGTGAGTAGAGACATTGAGCAACCTCAGAAAACTTGTATGATCATTTTTATTGCAATATTAATCACACTGTTCTTTTTGTTGTGGCCACTCCTTTTTCCTGCCACAAAGGTTGAACTGGTTAGACGTAATGAACCAAACATAGAATGGCATCCGAACTTTAACAATTATAAGGCAATTACACGTGTGTACGCAGAGACTTTTAATGTTTCGAACTGCTGGGTCTGTACGGCCATACCAACAGCATATGGGGTTTAGTAATGACTGCTATCCCCCTAGGGGTCAATGAGACCTGGGAAAATCTGGTTTTTGACACAGTTGCTATTAAAGTGCATGATAAAGTAGCACTGTATTTGCCTGTGACACAAAAAGGAATTGTATGTTCCTATAAAAATGATACCATCCAAGTGGGATGGAGCAAGTGTAATGTTACAGTACAGTATAAATGTTATAGAAAACCAAACGATTTGAGTGGATCTTGTAGTACAGATTATGACTCATTTTTGAAATCTATGCATAAGACTCTTGACCAGGTGCAACGCAATCCTGTACTTTTTAAACAGTTATCTGTAATAGATAGGAAAATGTTTCATGCAGGGCAGTCATTTCGTAACAAAGTAATAACTAAGGTAGAAGACTGTTATTTTGTGCGTGGTAAAAAAGCATATATATAGTTACCTGAGAATTGGTCTGGCAGTTGTTTTTTGGGGTACCTGGTTCAGGCCATCCGACACACTGCAGCTTTGCCTCAGGGAAGTATTCGAAATACTCGAGACGTAACCAAAAAGACTGTTAAACCTGAGAATCCAGTCGGACGAATTGAAGCAGGCTGGAAAGACCATCGTGATGTGGGAACCAAACTTGTGCACATGGACTTGAGTGATGCTGTTATATCCTGGGCAGGTATATCACCTATGTATGGCGGAGTTAAATCAATATGGGAGCTGCGAAAACTATCCAAACTTCTCGAAGTAATGAGTAATGTGACTTTTTCTGCTCTTGAACTGATAACTGATGAAATGAATGCCATGAGAACTGTAGTGCTCCAAAACCGAATGGCTCTTGACTTCACACTAGCGGCGAGAGGCGGAACTTGCACTTTAATCAAAGAAGAATGCTGTGCGTTTATTTCTGACCATCAGCATGAGATTAACGATCATCTCGAGGTGATTCAGCAAGTGTCGGCCATAACCAAGCCAGGCCCAAACCCTCTGACAGACTTTTTCCAGAATGCCTTTGGGGGGTGGGACTCCATTTTTATGAACATATTGATTGCTATTGGGGTAGGATTACTCCTAATAGGAGTTTGTATTTGTTGTGGAATCCCCTGCATGAAGAGATTAATTACAGTATTCATAGATATATCCGTTTCTGAGACTATGTATCAAAGTACTGAATTTGAACAGCTGCTAGAATGCGAAACACTTTCATAAAAAGTTTAAACTGAATGACTTTCTTAACTGCAAATCCTGAATGGAAGAGGTTAGGAAAAGAAACAAGTTGTTTATTCTTTTTTGAAAATAGAATAAAAAAGTATTAACAGGAGGGAAATGTTAGAAAAATATGTATTAATGTGTGTATGCTTAATGCCAAATTAATAATCAAGTATTTTAATACGCTTTTCATTCTATTTTTCATGCACTGTGCTTTATACAAATTGAGTTTCATATGAGACTGAAAAAGATGCTTTTTGAAGACTGCAGTATGCTTTCTGAAACTTGCAAGTTGCCCTCTGACCTAGTAACTGCTAGCACAGCAATATTCTCGTTTATGCCTTGTGGAAATGTACTTGAGAAGCAGGTGTTTATCTGCTAGGTCAGAAATGAATGAATGAACAATGCCTTATGTTATAAATGTAATGATTTCAGACAAACAGCTCTGTCCAGAGGATGGGAACCTCTGCAGCTGTAGTAATTTAGAGATAAAGTAGACAAAGGATTATTAGAGAAATGAACTGCTAGCATTGTGCTTGATTTAGCCGTAGTATCTTGAATGTAACATAACATGTATCTAACTGAGAGTAACCAAGGCCATGTTGTTTTCCTCAGGAAGTTTCACATAAAAATTTATAAATCAGCAGAAATTCATGGGAAAGATGGTCAGCAGATGATGATGAAAAAGGTGGTAATCTGTTACGTCAGCATGGTAGGACATGATTAGTTTGAGAATGTATAAAAATGAAAGTATTTCCTGTTTCTGGTTAGACAAACTCTGTATTAGCACGTTTTTGTCTCCTTGCTGCAAGATTAAAGTGCCTTAACTTGAACCTACCGTGTTTTGATCATTTTTAAAGTATAATTTTCCTTTGACAACTTGTCATTCTCCCATTGTGTATGCCCCTCACTGGTGCTAGTGGTGAGGATTGAGGCTCCTTGATTACTGGGCCAGTGTAGGGATATCAAACTGACAATACATATTGGTGGATACAGCTAGCATATCACATCATGTACTGTCATTGAGCCCCTTTCAGTTTGTGAATATCATACAGAATTATTTCAAAGATTGTCCAGGTCTCCCTGACCATTCCTCATGTACTTTGGATAGGTCACTGTGTACTCCACACCTGTAGCTCATTGCCTGACACCTATGGCTAGCATACCTGGTGACCCCCTGCAGCAGGACAGCAGTTTATAGGTACTAGTAGTGGGGGACACTGGCTCTGCACTGGCTCTGGCTCAGCAGCAGTGCATACATATTGAGCATACAATGTAAAGGAATGGATACATTACTAGATATTCATGTACCATTACTGTGTCCCCAGGGGTCTGTATTGTCACAGACACATTCCCCATACTCTGTGGACAACCATCACGTATTGTTCAACTGGTGTCTGGAAATACACATTTGTCTGGCAAGGGAGTCTACACTTAGCAGGCACTTGTACATATTCTGCAAACATCTGGGTACTACAGATGTCAGACACCTATGAGGAGGTCACCCTACACCAGATATCCACTGCTTTCTGTTACTGTGTAGCTCAGATTTTGCTGGAATGTCCACATGCACTTGTAGTAGCACTCACCTATTTGGCGGACATAGGCTGGATGACATGGTACTGTAACTTTGCCCATAGGGGACACCCAACAGTCGATGACAGTGATGTGTGTGGACACATAACAACACAGTCTGTCACAGCACTCAGGCCATATCTGTTATTCCTGGTACCATATGAGGTGACTAGGCTATGGGCCCTGAGCAGCCATATGCCTAGGCCACATATTAGCCTGTGTGTATGCAAGGAAGCACCTGATGTCCCCATCCAACAGGGACACAGGTGGTATCCCAGGGGCGTATGTGCTGTTAACCATCCAGTTAACAGGTTATGCCTGCAAAGGTATAAGTAGCTACCTTGCCTGATGTTGACAGTGTGCCCATTCAACATAGGGCAATTGTGTGGGACACACACCTGAGCTGCCAATAAGCCCAGTTCAGGTCACACACCAGGTTGAGTTTGTTTGTGTGTGTGTGTGTGTGTGTGTGTGTGTGTGTGTGTGTGTGTGTGTGTGTGTGTGTGTGTGTGTGTGAGGGAGGGAGATGTCCCCAGCTGCTGCATGTGCTGTATAATGTGAATGATGAACAGAAAACTATTCACATTAATGGTCCTCATTGGGGGGAGTACGGGGATGTTCATACCCCATGTCCCATGATGACATACCCTTATGTATGACATTGGCCATGTAGACTGGTCTACCTTACAATGGAAGCAACATTGTGTTGAAATGTCATGTTGCCAAAGATCTGTGTCCACAGCACCCTCAGGAATGATTGCATGCCTAGGATGTTGTTAGTACTATGATAATATGTGGGGACATCACTCTTCCCATAGGGGTTCACACTGCATGTCCTGGTATGGGACCTGAGGTCATGTGTCTGACAACAGTCATGTATCTGTGTGAGACCCTCCTAGGAAGATGTTCACATCACTAAGGAATCCAGTGACGGCACACAGCATGCAGTCATACACAGACATGGTTGGACATAGGATAACTACATAGGTAGAATCTGGAACTCACTGCCTCCCAATATTACCTCAGCAATTTCTGTTAATAAATTTAAACATCTACTAAAGGAACACCTACTTACCAATAGGCAATGCCCATGCTTCCCCCCAGGTTGACCCCCTACTCCTGCTGTTCCCACAACATTTCCTCCACCGATCTCCAAATACTAACTTGTCCTACCTCTCAGAATTGTTGGCAGAAAATACCGGCACTATAACTGGTATACCCAGCTACCATTTACAGATACTACATTTTCTGTGTGCCTAAGTACCTCCAAAATGTGGAGCCATAACATTGTAGTTTTTCTAAAAATGCCATGAAGTGTACCTGTCTCTGTATATGTGAAATAACCCTGTATGTAGTATGATTACCTTTTTGATTTGTTATATCTACTAACTCTGGAGCTTTTCTCCCTGGGCTTCCACTGAAAATGGACATTTATCCAGCTGGATCCTCCCGGTCAACAAATGTTAAATAAAAAATAAAATAAAATAAGGATAATGGCTGTTACATGAACATGAGATGTGCACATCACACATAACAGAGGCCCAGTCACAGAACAAAAGGTTACACACCCAGTTTTTGGTCAAACGCTTGAGGTGGATGTCCCTATGTGGAATAGGTGGCTCATGTCAGTGCACTGGTGTGCTACACCTATGGTAACATATGGTGAGATGCATACTTTGGAGTCTTATATCTGTAATGGCCACATGGTTTATACTGTCACAGAGTGTGTCCAGGTCATGGTAGGCAGTTTGCACTGTCCCCTCTCCTCCATGGCTTTGGTGACTGAGTCATAGAGGTCAACTGAGTGCAACACTCATGAATCATTCCTGGACAAAGCCTACGTGTGCGTAATTAAGTGTGGGCAGGTCGCCAATGTCCTTGTTAACGGGGTTCACTATAAACTGTGCTATGTCCATGCAGAACAACCTAATTAGGCTGCTGTGTCTATCATGTGACTGAGTGGGGGATGGCCTGCCTTAGTTTAAAAGGGTGGCAGTGGTCGTCCATCAAATGGATGGGACAAAGGCAGTAGTCAGTCCTCCTTTGAATATGGTTCCTTATGGTGTTGAAAGGTTATGCTTGGGGTCATGTAAGATGCACCCTGTGATGTGATAGGCTCCCATGGCAGATGTATACTATGTCTGTCACATGGCAGTGGCGACCTGTTCCCCACAAATAGGAGATGGGAGATGTACTGTGGATATCCTGTTGTACTCATGGGGTTAACACAGGGGGTTTAGCCTACATCAACTCTGTCAGGCATCCGGTATGCTATGCCAACAGCAGTTGTATAGCTGGTGTCCCTGAGCAGCACAAGTGAGCAGCTGCAGGTGATTCCTCTGCTGTTGCAGACATATGTGCAATAGGGGAGATGACTGTGTGTAGTGGATGTGTACAATATAGGCTCTGTGTTGGTTGTGCAGATTTGCAGGATGGATCCTATTCTAATGTACACACTAAGGAGACATTGTTCCAAAATGGGCACCTGCCCCTACTTTGTCTCAGACAGTGGTATGCCATCCCTGTTATGGACAGTATGTATTGCACATGTTCATAGGTTCATAGGTTCATAGGTAGGTACTAGGTTATCTGCCCGACGGCATTTATAAGCCTAGACAGAGTGTGTCGACTTTCGCCGCCCCATTGATTAATTAACTGAGCATCTGTCAAGCAGAGCCAATGAAGTGATCCCAGGGGTGTATTTTCTGTTACCCATCCACTCGTCAAGGTTTCTCTTGAGTAGTGTTAAAGAGGGGCTCTGCCTGATGTAATTTGGAATTTTATTCCAAAGCATGGGGAGTCTCTGTGACAGGAATCTATCCCTCCAGCATGTTCTATTTATTGTTGTGGCGAGGTTTAGCTCACTAGAGTGCATGGCTCGCAGTGACTTGGATTTCTTTAGGTGGAGCATGCCCATCAATTCTGAGTTGGACATGGCTTTGTAAGTCAGGCAGAGATCACCTCTGAGTAAGCGATATGCCACTGAGTACAGCCAGAGTTTTTTCACTTGGGCTGCATAGGACATATGTTTGAGACCAGTAATCCTCTTGGTGAGGTACTTTTGTGGTCTTTCCAGCTGTTGGAAGTGTCTTGTGAGGTACATCCCACATGGGGCATTGTACTCTATGATGGGTCTAATGAGTGACGAGTAGAGGGGCACTATAACCTCTTTATTTCTAGATGCGAACCCTTTAGTAATTAGATGGGCCACATAGAAGGATTTCCTAACTACTTTGGCAATATGATTGTCAAAGGAGAGATTACTATCTACCTGGGTCCCCAGATCTCTTATTACCTCTTCTGTATTAAGGGGGCTGCCACCTATGTGGTAATTCATGGGTGTTTTGTTTTTCCCAAATGGGATGACTATGCATTTTTTGGCATTTAGCTTGAGGCCATGACTTTGACACCAGGTGTCTGTCTCAGTAAGGCCCTTTTGGAGGATGTCCGTGTCAGCAGGAGAGTCAATTAAGGCTCCCAGTTTGCAGTCATCAGTGAACTTGGTTAGCCATAGTGCTCCTGTGTTTGCCTGTACTTCTGAGAAGTATATGCCAAACAGTAAGGGTCCCAGGACCGAGCCTTGCAGGACACCACTTGTGACTGGTTTAGAGTCAGACCTGGAGCCCGCTATTCTTACCGTGTGAGTTCTGTCTGTAAGCCAGTTGGCAACCCATCTCGTGATGTAGGGGTTTATGTTCAGGCTGGTGAGTTTTTCTGTAATACCCGAGTGGGGAATGGTGTTGAAAGCCTTGACGAGGTCAAGGTAGGCTGTGTGAATCACCTTTCCCTCGTCTATGGCCTTGATGACTGTCTTGAAGAAGTCAACCAGGTTTAGTAGGCATGATCTGCCCTTAACAAAGCCGAACTGGGTCAGGTCAAGTGTTTGGAGGGTCCCAATGTCTTTGTTAATGAGTTCCATGATGATGTGCTCCATAGCCTTGCAGACCAGGCTAGTCAGGCTTATGTGGCGATAGTTACCAGGGTCAGTTGTGGCCCCTCCTTTGTGGAGAGGAATAACCATTGCTGTGCACCATTCTATGGGCACATAGCCTGTGGAGAGGCTGAGGTTGAACAGCGTGTTTAGGTGGGGGGTTAGTTCGTTCTGTAGTTCGTGCAGGATGCAGCCTGGGACATCATCTGGTCCCATTGACACTGTGTTTTTGGCTTTTGAAAGGGCTGTTTTCACCTGTGCATCTGTGATTTTTGAGACACTACACTTTTCCAGTATTGTTGTGGGCCCTTTTGGAGGTGGCGGGGGGTGAAGTTTGCACTGAATCTATCTGCCAGGATGTTGGCAATATCAGTAGGTTCAGTATATTTTGTGCTATTTTGCGAGTTGCCACTTAGATTCTTAACATAGCTAAAGAAGGCTTTGTGGTTATCTTTTGAATCCTTGGCTATTTTTCTTTTGAAGTTAGCCTTGGATGATTTGATGAGGGACCTCAGTTTCTTACTGATACTGATGAGGGAGTTCTTTCTTTCTTGGGATTTGCTTTTTTTCTGAACTAGTTTCCTCCTTCTATTGTATAGCCTGTTTATTGCAGGGGTCCACCAAACTGGTTTACTTCTCTTAGAGGAGTGAGTCTTGGTTTTGCTAGGGATGGCACGATCCATGCATCCTTGTATGTGCTCACAAAGTGCATTTGTAAAGGTTTCTGCATCTTGGGCAGCATTATCCTTTAGCGTGGGGGCTGTGAAACTTACCACCTCTGTCTTAAGTAAGGTGAAGTTTGCTTTAGAAAAGTTTTTTACTGTGGTTTCCTTAGTGAGTGATTAGTTTATGGTCTGATCTAACTAGTGATGGGTTGACCTCTGGTGTGGAACACCTGTCAAGTGTACATATCCTAGCAGAGGATGATGTAAGCCTGTCGGGTACACCTGACTACATGCATCTGTACAAATGCAAATATAGTGCTTGTGTGTGTGTGTGTGTGTGTGTGTGTGTGTGTGTGTGTGTGTGTGTGTGTGTGTGTGTGTGTGTGTGTGTGTGGAAATTGATGCCAGTCCTTAATGATGGGTTGGGGCCTGTGAGGGTGTGCATATCCCCCCAGGAGGATGCATTCCACGGTGGAGGTGTATGTATGGCTGCCATAGGTGGATGGGTATTGTGGGAGATGGTGACTACATATGTGACTGCATGATGGTTGCTTTGCTATTGAGGATGACATTGTAGCGATGCAGCAGTGGTAACCCGTGTTGTGTAATGTCAGCTGCAATACACCATCACCTCATGTGGCGGTAGTCCCTGGCTGCACCACGGTGTTTCTACATCCACTGATGATGGCTTACTGGCCATTTGTGTGCTGGCATGGCTATATCTTACACTGTATGCTAGGGTCATTCAACTGACCCAGGATCAGGGTACAGACCCAACTAAGAATACAGTTGATGAGCTCCATATAGGAAAATGGCCTTCCTGGTCACATGTGGTGGCCAGTAGCTAGCTGTGATTTGAATAGGTGTGTGCTGGCAGTGGTGAACTGCCCCTGCAGTGTCCCCTGTATATCTTACTGCCTGTAGAGCATGTAAGTACGTAATGTGTCTCATATATACAGAAACCCCATGTCCCATGCATTACTGGCTACACTTTGGCTTCTGCATGTATGATAGGATGGTTGACCATCTAAGCCTGGGGCGATCTCTGCACCTTTCAACCATGGTCTGTGTGACTGCACAAATGTTTGCAGTTCTCAGACTCATGAATGCTTGCAATGACGGCAAAGTCATGTGTACACCTCTAGCATTTAGCAGCATGGCCTTCAATGTGTGCTGCACTGTTGGTAGTGATAACTTCACCAGTGTTACTAATGGAGTTGTCGCTCTTAGTAAAGATCAGGTTAACAATCTTTTCCAGTCCCAAATTTACAGGAAGAAAACTTTTTCTAACACTTTTTTGCATTTTGATAGTGGTCATCCGTTTTATCAGAAAAAAGGTATAATAAAAGGACAACTCATTCGCACTTCTAGGATGACAAGTACTCAAGAACTTTTCCTGAATGAAGTTAATTTCATAAAAAAACTTTTTTTAGAAAGGGGCTACCCAATTTACTTGGTAGATAATTTAATAAAGGAAGTTTTACATGACAGGGAATCCAAATATCCACCATTACTTGGTAAAGGCAAGATTTTTAACCAAACTAATGCTACTGACCAACGACCACTAAGTAGTAATTTTGTTTACACATACACTAGAAACTCCCAACAAATTGAAGCATCCATTCATACATATTGGCCACTTTTGACACTCCAGGATGATATTAATAAAATTATCCCTGGCAAACCTGGATTTACAAGAAGGAGGGACATTAATCTAAAGGGTCTATTGGAAAGTAGTCACAAGAATAAAAAGGATGCACATTTTGTTAATAAAGTAGGCACTTTTAAATGTGGTGCATGTAACCAATGTGCCTACATACATGACAATAACAATTTTTATATTCCCTCCAAAAATTTCAGAGTCAGTACCCAAGGTTATTTCAACTGTGCATCTAAAGGGGTGGTTTATCTCGGCACTTGCACAGAGTGCTACAGTTTCTATGTAGGCAAGACCGAGAGGACACTAAGAAAAAGGATATATGAGCATTTATATGAAATTACAAAGAAGAAAGATACCAATGCCTTTTACAAACATTCTATGGTATGCAATAACATGAAGTTAAAATTCTTAGTTCTAGAACAAGTCACCCAGGACCCCAGAGGTGGCGACTGGGAGACTCGTCTGGAAAATAAAGAATTGGTATGGCAACTAAAACTAAATGCCACAAAACCTCCAGGCTTGAATGACAGTATCAGCTTAGCCAGTGTTTTAAAACTAAATAGAGAGAAATTATGAGTTTGGTATTTATTACCCTTTGGGTTTTTATTAATTCATTGTTATTAAATTGAGAATTTTCTACTTTTATAGTATTTTATTGAATTAACATCTAAAGGTACAATATTACTGGAATTTTTCATAATTGAATATGGTGTAATATTTATGCATACAATTTACATATTTTAAATTGACATTGCAACAAACGCCTATGATTTTGATTTTTATTTATTGCATATGGTTAATGTGGTAAGTAAATATATTCATACATTTACTTATATATTTTATATACATATCTGTTTTGCATTTATATATATTTTTTAATGTATTTTTATACAAAGTCATTCAACTTTTTAACCGGGCTCAGTATTAGCAAGCCTGACAGTAATATTGGTGCTATGGGTGACATTGGCCCTTTAAATCTTTGATTACTACAATTAAAACTACAAATTAATTGACCACATGGTCAATTTTAAATGGTATATAACTATTTTGTTTTTGATTGTTTTGTATCTTGACAAAGCCTGGTAGGAACCAGGCGAAAGCGCTTGACGAACTTGTTTTTTCTATTATTTCATGGATTAAAAGTTACTGAATAATTTCAAACTATTTTCTTCATTATTTACTCAAGTTTGACACGCATCTGCTTGTTTTGAACCAAGTTTCTTCACCCGTGGAGTTTTTATTTCGTTACTAATGGAGTCACTATGGGGCTGGCGGGACCCACTGCCAGACACATAGGTTCATAGGTTCATAAGTAGGTACTAGGCTATTGGCCCAAGGGCCTCTGTAAGCCTAGCCAACAAGGTTCCCTGGCTTACACCATCCAAGAAAGTTATTTTCCTGTGTCACTGTCGAGCAGAGACACAGAAGTGATCCCCGGGGTGTATTTCCTATTTCCCATCCACTCATCAAGATTTTTCTTGAAGACTGCTAATGAAGAACTTTGCTTGACATAGGTGGGTAGCCTGTTCCAGAGTATGGGAAGTCTATGGGACAGGAATCTATCCCTCTAGCATGGCCTGTTTGTTGTGGTGACAAGGTTTAGGTCCCTAGAGCATGTAGCACGGAGGGATTGGGATTTCTTTAGGTGTAGCATGTCCAACAGTTCTGGGTTTGACATAGCTTTATATGTTAGGCAGAGATCACCTCAGAGTAGGTTTATGCTACAAAGTAAAGCTGGAGTTTTATGAGGCGGTCAGGGTAGGGCATTTGTTTGAGGCCAGTAATCCTCTTTGTGAGGCACTTCTGTGGCCTTTCCAGCTGCTGCAGATATCTTGTGAGGTACATTCCAAAAGGGGTGTTGTACTCTATAATGGGTCTAATGAGTGTTGAGTAGAGGGGAACAATGACCTCTTTTTTCTTGGATGAGACCCTTTTATGATGAGGTGTGCCATGTAGAAGGACTTCCTGACTATTGTGACGATGTGACTATCAAAGGAGAGACTACTGTCCACCTGGGTCCCAAGGTCTTTTATCACACATTCAGTGTTAAGTAGATTGCTGCCTATGTGGTAGTTCATGACACAATTTTTACCAAAGGGGATGACACTGCACTTTTTGACATTGAGCTTGAGGCCATGGCTCTGACAACAGGCATCTGTCTCAGCGAGACCCTTCTGTAGGATGTCCACATCATTTGGGGACTTGACTATGGCTGCTAGTTTGCAGTCATCTGCGAACTTCATTAGCCAGAGGCCTTCTGTGTTAGCCTGTACTTCAGAGAAGGAGATACCAAACAGGAGAGGTCCCAGGACGAAACCCTGTGGTACTCCACTTTTCACTGCTTTGAGGTCAGATTTGGAGTCTGCAACTTTTACAGTGTGGGTTCTGTCAGTGAGCCAGTTGGCAACCCATCTTGTGATGTAGGGATTTATACCTATTTTAGTGAGTTTAGCTATAATTCCAGAATGGGGGATGGTGTTAAAAGCCTTGGCGAGGTCAAGATAGGCTGTGTGAACCACCTTACCCTCATTTACGGCTTTGGTGACTGCCTCAAAGAAGTTGATCAGGTTCAGGAGGCATGATCTGCCTTTCACAAACCCAAACTGGATGGGATCCAGAGTTCGGAGGTTATCAATGTCTTTGTTTATGAGTTCCATTAAGATACGTTCCATGGCCTTGCAGTCCAGGCTCATCAGACTAATAGGTCGATAGTTCCCGGGATCAGTGGTGGGTCCCCCTTTGTGGAGTGGGATAACTGTTGCTGTGCACCATTCAGTGGGCACAAAGTCTGATGCTAGGCTATTATTGAACATGGTGCTTAAGTGGAGAGCCAGTTCGTTCTGAAGTTTGTGTAAAATGCAGCCTGGGATGATGTCCGGTCCCATGGATGCTGTGTTTTTGGCTTTAGAGAGTGCAGCTTTTACATGCGTAGTTGTGATTACAGGGACTCTGCACTCTTCCTGTATAGATATGGGCCCTTTAGGGGGTGGGGGGTAAAATTAGCACTGAATCTATCTGCCAGGATGTTGGCAATATCAGTTGGTTCTGTAATTTTCGTGCCGTTGTGCTGTAACTCAGAGCAGATCTGGGTGTTGCCATCGAGATTCTTGACATAGCTATAGAATGCTTTGTGGTTGTCCTTAGAATTAGTGGTGATTTTGTTTTCGTAGCTATCTTTGGAGGATCTTATAAGGAATCTCAGCTTCTTACTGAGGCTTACCAGGGAGCTCCTCCACTCATGGGATTTTACTCTATTTTGCAATAGTTTCTTCCTTCTGTTGTACAGTTTGTTTATGGCAGGGGATCACCAGATTGGCTTCCTTTTTTTGGAGGATAGCGTCTTGGTTCTGTTTGGGGTAGCATGATCCATGCACTTGTGTAAGTGCTTATAGAGTGCATTTGTGTAGGATTCAGCAGTTGTAACTGTATTGTCCATCTGCATGGGTGTCATGAAGTTCACCACTTCTGTCTTAAGAAGCATGAAGTTGGCTATGAAGAAATTCTTTACTGTGGTTTCCTTAATGGGGGGTGGGGGCGGGATGTGGATATCAAGGGTGATTAGCTTATGGTCGGATCGGACCAAAAGGAGTTGACTTTAGGTGTGGAACACCGGTCACTCATGTTGGTAATGACTAGGTCTAGGATATTGTTGCCCCATGTAGACCTGTGAAGACAGTTGGGGGCCATTTCTTGCAGAGCATCATGGTCTGTTTAGCATATCATCCCAGACTCACAGGTACTGGAACCCCTGGAATATCACAGGAGAAATGCGGACATGTTAAGGGCAATCATTCCAAGCAGTAATAGATGCAACAGCTTCATGCAATGCAATACCTCATAGCACATGCAGCAAATATTATGAAATACCAGGATCAGGGGGCAACGCATGCTGTAATGCCATATGTTGCCAATACCCACAGACATACTGCACTGATAGATGGTGGGGGTATGATGTCAAGGTTGATGGTGGATAGTGTTGGCAAAAAGGGATGAGCAGGGTCTGTACATAATGGTGAGCAATATATGCAGTCCTGTGATATGTTCCCCTGTTCATGTCATTCAGGTGGGATGTACATTAGATGGAACCCCCCATTCTCAGAAGCCAAGACCACTGCAATCACTGATGCCCTGAGACTCCATCACCAGGTACTATTGGGAAGGAGCCACCAAAACCTGCAACAACACATTGCCCTGTGGGCGGAACTGGTAGCAACAGTCAATAATGTGGGCCACCGAGACAGGAGCTATGAACAGGTCTGACACCTTGCCACAGACCTCCTACACCATGCATGGCAAAGGGCTGCAGCTGTGGCCAAGGACCATGCTGGCAAAGGTTGAGGGCCTGCTACTCAAGCACCACTCTCAGCTACAGAGGAGTTCCTGGCAAACCTTGGTTCAACCAGCATCTCCCAGGAAACCATGAGTACATATGTCATGGAGGTGGGTTGCACAGATTCCACAGCTGAGGAGCATCCAGGTAAGGCCCCAGTGGGCATCACGTTAATACTGCAGCATTCATAGTGGCAACTTCTGCATACCTGTATGCATATGTCAGGTCAATCTGCATTTGTGGGTGGGGTTTTGTAATGCACACTATGTGCACACATATTGTGAATGTCAGCAATTTAGGTAGTATCACACCTTGCAGTGTGCATGTTCACAAAATGCATATATTATCCTGTACTAATGCCACATGTGTATGTGCTGACAATACCTCTCCCCCATAACTCCACAGGTATATCTGGTGTGGCTGGGGAACATCAACCTGAAGCCAGTTAGTGTGGAACTGTCATGTTGTGGCTCACCTATACCCTAGGCATGTTAAGGGCTGCCTGTTTTCCATGCACACAACTGTTAAGCTTAGCCATATTGCAATATGCGCATGCTCACTTGTGGTGGGTTCACTGCAGTGCATCACATTGGTCATCACAGCAGCATATTTGCAGGAGCTGTAACATACTGGCATGTTGTTTTGTATAAGTGTAGCCACTGTTCTATACAGAGGTACCTTAGTATTGTGTACACGGGTGCACTGTGTGTTAGGTGAAGGTCCCTCACATACTCCCACTTCTCACGTATCTCACAGGTGTATAGTAGTAGCAAAATTAACTGGATGTAGCTGCACTGCATGTTGTTGAGGGCCTGTCCAGAGTGTGTCTGTTGTGGTCTGATTGTGTGTTGTACAGTTCATCAGTCAGAAGGTGTGGTCTGTATAATGCCTTTGTGGCACCTCATCTGTGTGTGTGTGTGTGCGTGTGTGTGTATCAGCACATTATAGTGCAGGAAGTAATTTACTTATGTTGTCTTCCCCTCACAGATGAACATGGGGGTTGTGGTGTCACCTCCTCACAACCTGATGTCAGTGTCTCATTGGATTCTGATGATGATGATGGCCATTCTGAGGCACAGGTGGGGTTGTTGGGGGCTGACTCTGTACCATTGGTTGACATCCCACTTCTACCCCTAATATCCCCGCACACTGTCAGTATGCCCACACATACCCAGTCCCCAGCACCCACAGATATTGGGCAGTCAGAGGGTAGTGGCATCTAACAGGGGATTGTGGTGACTATGGCACAAGTGACTGTAGACAGTTGCCATGGCCAGAGAGTTGGTGAGGTCCCACACAGGCAGACTGACAGGGATGCTTGAAGGAGGACTGCTGCCCATCCAGCTCCTGTCAGACATGTCACAGCATGTGTCACCTGATGCAAGTTTCGGTCAGTCATAGAGGCACAGGCATTTTGTGAATGGTACACCAGATGGATGCTCAGGGTCATCAATGCAACACTTCCTGGCATGCATGACTCCCTCCAAGCCATTGGTGATGCCTTACATCATTAAGCTCATGTCATGGATAGATGGTGGGGTAAGACATTATCAGTCCTTAACCATGCAATGTCTGTGCTTGAACATGTCATGGGAGTAGGGCATCGGACATGTGGGCATAGATCAGCAACAACATCAGCTGAGAGCCCACATGGCTGTATACATTCACACTCCTATAGTGGCCGTACCACCAGCACTACCAAAGGGAGGTTGCTGTCCACATCACAACATGGCAGGAAATGGGCACATGGTCCTGGGCGGTCCATATAAGGGACACGGACCCAGCACACAGCTGTCACCATCAGGAAGTAGTACCACATCTGACCCTGGGCATGGTGGTTCCAGTGACATTCCTGGCACAGCCAGTTCTCTTGTTCATGGCCAGAGATGGTGAACTATACATCCTGCCATGTACAGTCCACGGCTCTCTAACATACCCTCATGAATGGTTAGCACATGGCTTGACTGTGTGCATGCACACACTCACACATCACTGTCACATGCAGGTCACTACCAGACACACACAGCTCCTCTCCATGGCCCAGTTGAACAGCACACATTCAGACACACACACATGATGTCAACTGTATGGCACAGCCTAGGCCTTTGACAACCCCACATTACACCCTGTGCATATGATGATACCTGTGCCACATCCCTATTATCCATACCATCAATGGTGGGACATGCTAATATGTGTCTGATGCACAAGGTGAATATAGTATAAGTAATGGCAGTTTGTAGTGTACTGTTATGCTGTGTAAGGTGCTGTCTGCTGGCAATTGTCATGGATACACATTGAAGTGTATGTACCTTTGTTCCATGATGCTTTATTGGTGTTAGTACTCCTGATTGACTGTTGTCTCACAGACCTCATTCTGTTTCTGTCCCAGATGTCTGTGTATGTAAGTCATCGGGAGCTGCTGACCGAAGTTGTGTATGACAGAGTGGAAACACAGAGACCTTTTCATTGCCAAGGTACGGCTGTATATGTGCATGTTTACCTAGGTGCATATGCATGCAACAGTCTGTGAGGGACAACGGGGACAGACAGTGTAACCTTGCATGCATACCACTTGATACAGCAAGCTAGCCTTGATACATGTCACCTGGCTGTTCCATAGGATCACAGGTTTATAGGTACAGAAGAGGCTACTAGAGTACTGGCCCTGTGTCCCTTACAAGTCTAGCCATTACTTTATCCCTAACAGAATCATTGATCAGTACCTGTTGTACCTGGCATTGCTGGACACAGATTGAACCCCTGGGACAATTTTTTTCCCATACACTCAACCTTGGTGCAGTTGATGAAGGTATGCATGGTACTGTATTTGACATGTGTGTGGAGTGCATTCCTGAGACAGGGCAGCCTCTGGGAGCCAAACATGTATCTCCAGCATGTTTTTTTTGCTATCTCATAAATGCACACAGAGTTATACTCTCATATATGGGCAGCTGTTGAAGGCCTGAGGACAACATTGCCATCTAGGCATGCCACAGACACCTGTGGACAACCTGACTGATAACCAGTGGGACAGTACTGATTACAGGTTGCCTGCATGGAACAGGTGTTGAGGGCCATGGATGACCTTTGTGGGTGTTAACATAGCCTTTATAGGTTCTTCAGATATCTGCATAGGTGCACAGCAGATAGGCCATGCTGCTATTGTATTGTTGTACTGACTAAGGATTATTCAGAGGTAATGTCCACCTTTTGTCTGGATGTAGTCTCTTTATCTATGTGCTGAACCACATACAAGCCTTTTCTGACCACTGCCACTATTTGCTGCCTGAATGCAATGTTGTTAGCAATCTGAGTACCTAGGTCTGTCATCACAGTCTGTGTGTTTATGGGGTTGCTGCTGATGTGGGAAATAGTGGGGCCATGTCCTTGCCGTATGGTATGAGACTGTTATCTCATTCATCCTGAAGCCAGGATCTTGGCACCATTCCATACCCACTGTATGGCCCATTGCAGTGCGTTAACAGCAGTTTGTGGCTCAATGACAAACTGCACACTACTTACAGTTGACACAGCCTTAGGCAGTACCTATATATGTGGGTGGTGGCAGTTAGCATTCATGCCTAGACACATGTGGGTCATTGGGGGCAGCAGGTAGCCACAGGGCCTTCACATGTCTACATATTGCCCACACATAGGTGACACAGACTGTGGATGCCGCCTTATCAAATGTGGACTGTGAGACACTTCTTATAGTAACGTGACAGTTGGCAGGACATACCATACCCACGGCAAATGCAACACACAGGGTTTCCTTTGGTTTGTTAATATAACACCTCCTTTATATGACATTACCTTAGCTCACACTATTAGTCATAACATTATGGTGCTTCTGATGTGCAATAACTGCTCTATGAAATTAGTAGACAACTTTATTAAATGTTTATTGCCCTACACTCTGGGAACCTCTGTATTGTTTGAGTTGTTGTCACAGGTCACATCTTGCCAAACATGGACTGCAACCTGCAGAGTGGTACAGATGGTAGCCATACCTCTCACCTCTATATAGTTTTGCAGAATGTCCTGATGTTTGCCACATATTTTTTTTCTGTCATAACATTGTGGTTTTTTGGAAAATTGGTGGGAACTCATAAAAGACTAACATTAGAGATTAATGATGGATATTGTCATGTCACAACTCATAGCCTTTGGAAAATGCATGCAGATGCACAACCTGTTCTGGTATCTTCTTTCCATGCTTGTCAAAGCAATATGTGAAGAGTGTGCTCAATGTTTGGCTTTTGCCCCACTTTTCTGTATGGCTTTAACTAGATGTCTTTCTGTGAGGGGTTGGGAGGTATGCTGGTGGCCATAACACAGTTACACCACTGGAAGGCATTATATATACATACACATACACACACACACACGCACACACACACACACACACACACACACACACACACACACACACACACACACACACACACACACACACATGACCTGCATTTGTTCAGAGTAGAACCTCTACCTGCCTGATTTTACATATGATAGTACTATATGCATAATGCAAGCACCACAGAGCTTCTATAGTTTTGTAATGTCTGTCACTACTATTCCAGTGGATGACATTTGCAAGTGCTGTAAGGATTGCCGGTGGGGGGGGTTAACAGGCCCTTAACATGGCAGAGCCATGTCAAACAAACACACACACACACACACACACACACACACACACACACACACACACACACACACACACACACACACTGCTGCATGGGGACATGCATTAAAACACACATGCACACAGAGTTGCCACTTTTCAGATTAGAACACCTATCTATCTAGTTATATACAATACAGACCGACATGATTATTGCATGTGCCACAGTGCCTTTGTGTTAGAAAATGTGTAACTGTGCTTCTAAGGTGGATGACATCTGTAGGGGCCCTGAGTAGGTTGGCAATGGGAGAGTTAACAGGGTGGAACAGCCACACAAAATGGTATAGCCATCACACACACAGGCAAGACATACACCTGGGATATGCATACAGAAACACATAAAGCACTAGTCAGATTAGAACACCTACCTATCTAGTTGTTTGCTCTATAATGCTATGCATATATCGCTTGTGCCACAGAGATTATTTTCCTGGGGTATAACTCACAACCTCTTACAGCAATTAATCTGGAGAAAGCCTTCAGGAATGCTGGGATAAAACCCCCAAAATAGGGACACTTCTCACATATTGTTCTTACAAACCTAGACAACCGATAGGGTAACAGGTTTTCCATCGGCATGAATTTTTAGAAGGGCATAACATCTGACGCTGATATGTCTGTCACTATTTGTGACATCAACTCTCATGGATATTCCAATGATTTGACAGAAAATACCATTGTTATGAGACATGGAACACATATATGTTGCAAACATCTGCACATTCTTCACAAATCTGTACAGATGAGCGGTATGGCCTGTAGAGTTTCAAATGGTGCATCCAAGGAGGATGATATCAACAGGCCCTTTAATGTAATGTCATGGGAAGGGGGTCAACAGGCCTTAAAATGGTATAACCAACACACATGACAGCCACAGGGGATATGCTTTGCACACAAACAGTATTACAGTTGGCTGTATTGAGATTCAAATCTCTAACTACCTAGTTGTATGTACTATAGTACTACTTATCACATGAGCCATGGAGTTTATATGCCTATGAAGTGCCCAACAGTGAATCTAAGGTGGATGGCATGTAGAGGTCCGGTAAAGTAATGCAATGGGGGAATCAAAAGGGTGAAACAGGCCTCAAAATGGTATAACCAGCATGCACACACACACACACACACATACAGTATCACAGTTGCCAGTATTGAGATTACAACCATAACCTATCTAGTTGTCTGCACTATAGTACTACATCCTTTGCACATGTGCCATGGAGCTTATATGCCTGCAAACTGCCCAATAGTGCAGCTAAGGTAAATGACATCAGCAGGCCTGGTAAAGTAGGGCCATGTGGGTTTTACTGGGTGGAACAGGCCTCAAAATGGCATAACCTACTTCCATATGCACACAGTTTCTAGTGTTTAGATTAGAACCCCTCCCTATCTAACTGTCTGTACTACAGTGCAAAGTACTTATATGTGCCACAGAGCTTATACGACTGAAAAATGTCCAACGGTACATCTAAGGTGAATGACATCAGCAGGCCTGGTAAAGTATGGCAATGTGGGGTTTACTGGGTGGAACAGGCCTCAAAATGGCATAACCTACTTCAATACACACAATTTCCAGTGCTGAGATTAGAACTCCTACCTATCTAGCTATCTGCACTACAGTGCAAAGTACTTACCATATGTGCCACAGAGCTTATATGGCTGAGGAACGTCCAAAGGTGCTTCTAAGGTGAATATCAGCAGGCCTTGTAAATTAGGGCAATGGAGGATTTACTTGGTGGAAAAGGTCTCAAATACTTTAACCTACAAACACACACACAATTGCCAGTGTGGAGATTATAACGCCTACCTCTTTAGTTATATGTACTATAGTGTTACTTATCATAGGCACCGTGAAGCTTATATGGTTGAAGAGTGTCCAAAGGTGCATCTAAGGTGAATGACATCAGCAGACCTTGTCAAGTAGGGCAATGGGGGATTTACTGGGTGGAACAGGCCTCAAGATGTTTTAACCTACAAACACACACACACACACACACACACACACACACACACACACACACACACACACACACACACACACACACATGGTGGGTGATGTGAGATTACAACCCCTACCGAAGTATTACACAATGGATCTCACCTTCATACTTGCACATGCCACTGGTTACAACTGATGTGCAAATGGCTGCAGCAGGACATCACTCTATGCCTTTTAGGGTATCTCTCTCTATCCCTCTCTCTCTCTTGGTGTCTGTCTCTTTCACACTATCTGTCTCTGTCTTTCTCTCTCTCTCTCTCTCTCTCTCTCTCTCTCTCTCTCACTCTCCCTGTCTCTGCATGTCTATAATTGATATATTTGTATATGTTACCTAAATATATATATATGTATATCACACTCAACAGATGCAGATATATCACATATGTGCCACATACAGATAGATAAGGGTAATCCTGTCTGATGGGGTGGGAAGAGACAGTTAAGGTATACATAGCTGCGTATATGCAAAGACATACATGGACAACACAGTCCTATAGTCAGATATGGGTTTAGACATGGCCTGCAATTCTCTAAGTGTAGGAGCATGCCCAGTATAACCTTCAATAGTAAGAGTGGGAGGATGGCATAATGGTTAAGGTGTTTACCTTACAGATGGAAGGTGCAGGGTTTGATTCTCACATTGGGTAATTGGCTAGGCTTGAAATGGCTCATAAGGGCAGCTAGCCTAGTTCTAACCTATGAACCTATGAGTAGGACTCCATTCCAGAGGTAGCTGTACTCCAGTCCATGATTTTGTGTGCTACAGCAGATTGGCTGATGAACCTGTGTAAACAGTCCAGCAGCTCAATGATATACTGGCTGAGGGATCTCCTGGCTGTGTGCTATCCTTATTAACTGAGTCAAATCCTGGGGTGGGTACACAGTGCATTGGATTGAGCAGAGTTTTCCATAATATGTGTGGCATATTCTACACAGCACTGTGATTTCCTGGTATGTCAGTGGCAGACCACTGTAGAGTAATGTGAGGAAATGCTGACAGACATTTGTTTACTGACTACATACACTGCAGGAACCTATGTTAGTGCTGGAATTGTTCTAGTGTGCACATTCTATGTTTGTCTGGCCAGTGGTTCCCCTTCCCCTTATATTTGTCTTTCTGTCCTTCTGTAGTCCAGTTATAGGCTTTGTCCACAGTTACCGCTGATATGTTCTTGGAGTTATGGTGTGACTGGGATAGAAGCATAACATCAAATACAAGGTTACAGACTTCGCACCTCTGACTGTACCTGGTTAGCAGGTTGTTTATCACTGTGCCCTATACATCTGCTGTGGTCATCAGATGGTTTGTGTAGCACTGTTATTCTTAGGCTACATGGTGGCCACACCTCTCAAACTCTTACAGACATACATCTGCACAGGACCATATATAACAGTCTGACACAGGCCCAGACATGGGGAGGGGTTCTTAATATTGGTCTTCCAAATGTAGATAGGTGGTAGAACAGTTTTGTATTAGCTTGCATTTTCCTATGGGTATGACATCTGTATTTGAACTGTCATTCATGTTTTCACATCAACCTTTATTGGTTTGCAAATAGTTTGCCAGGCAAATGCAATGTTATGACAAGCATAACAGATATATGAGTCATATGTGTGGACATTCTGTGATACCCTGTCACTCCATGGGTATGGATGGTGACCACTGACTTGTTGTCAGTACTGACACAGTAATGTGGCAGCCTTTATATCCGGGTGCTAGACTGACTTGTCACAACCTGCTGTTATACTAGGCACTCTTCTAGGTTACTCAGAGCTGTGCACTTCCCATATGTGTGGCTCCCTGTCCCTCCATTATCCATCTTTCCTGCAGTAACAAATATTGACATCTGGACAACTCCTACTTTAGGTGTAGCTGACATGCAAGATAGTTGGCATGGCCAGTCTCAAACCATGGACCCTGCTAAACACAGTACTATACTTATACCAGTAAGCTACAACAGCCACCAGTAAGTGTTGTCTACTTCCTGACACTATTAACATCACACATACATGGCACACTGACCACTGCATATTGTGGAAATGGGACAATTTAGCAAGTTGAATGGGACAGCCCTGGGAATGTGTGGTTTGCTGCTATTACCTTATAAACATAAATGTTACTGCAGTTCTATGGGAACACGGGTATGTTGGGGGTAGGGGAGCCTACCTCTCAACTGTACACATTTTCATAGACTGTCCAGATGTATGCCTCTTATTTTGTGTCCATTTTTCATAACATTGTGGTTGTCTGGGAAAATACTGGCAAATCATTAAAGACTGAAGTTACAAAGTGATGACAGACATTTGCGCTTCAGATGTCTTACCCTTCAGAATATTTATGCTTCTGCAAGACCTGATATAGTTTGTCAGAGCAATATTTCATAACTGTCTCTATTTTTGGGCCTTTGCCATGCATTTCGTTATGGCTTTTAAACAGATGTGTTGCTGTAAGAGGTTGAGGGGTATGTATGGGGCTTTAACATTGAGATCCATGCATCTGTTCTATGACCCCGCTGTTTGTTAGTCCCTCACATATACTTCAGTGAGTTTTACCATCTTGGGGACTACTGCATATTCTGGGACAGCCAGAATTTGGCAGACATTTCCAGTTGTCCCACATAGCTGTCAGTTGCCTGTTGCTATCCCAGTAGCCCACTCCATTTCCTTGCATACTTGCAGCAATAACATAGATTCTAGCACAGTCTACTACCCCATTCATTTGTTGTTAAGAAGAGTGACTTATGTTGTGCCTACCACAGATGAGAGGACAGCGCTCCAGGGTTGACTCTGTTGGATGCATGCAGTACACAGCCTATACATGGTAAGGTACAAGTAGTGTGATGTGAGTGGCATCCTTTTTACTGTGTGTATGTGAGATGGAGTGAGGTGTCAGTTCCCAGGTCCCTAGGTTGTCATTGTATGTGCTGTGCGTTGCCTCTTTGCCAAGGCCAGGGTATACTGGGCATGCCTACATCTTCCTACAGGGACAGGCTCAGGGGGTTCCTCCTCTGAGTCCCCCTATGCTTGTAGGGATCTTGGCATTGGTGGGGAGCTGTGTGTCCCTTCCCTCTGCTGTTCCTGTCACAGCTGTTTCTGCAGGATAATATTGTGTAGTATGGCACATACTATGAACATGTGTACACATGTGGCTGCTGAGTACTGCAAGGTCCCATCAGCTATGTCAAGGCGGTGAAACCATGGCTTGAGTAGCCCGAACATATGCTCTACAATGTTACTAGTTTGTGCGTGTGCCTCATTATGGCATTCTTCGGTGGGTGGGTGTGCATTTCTGATGGGTGTCATCATCCATGGTTCCAGTGCATAGCCAGCATCCCCCACTAGATGGCCATATGGGATGCCTCCTGGCAAATGCTGGTACAGTTGTGATGCATGCCGGATGTAGGAGTCATCATAACTGCCAGGGCTGCCAGCACACACATTGACGATAATGCCCTGGGCATTAAATATGACCTGGCAGTTGAAGGAGTGATATCCCTTGTGGTTGAGGTAGACTCTACCCTCCTTCCCGGATGGTGCTTTGATGTGTACATAAGTGAAGTCTATGGCACTCAGTACCTCTGGGAAGTGTACTACATGGTGGAAGAGAAGTATGTTGCTGGTCCTCTCCTCAGGGCTGCTGGGAAAATATATGTGCTCATTGGCATGTGTTAGCATGACATCCAGGAGCTGGTGGAGTACCCTGGATGCGGATGCCTGTGAGATCCCCATGATGTCCCCAGTAGGTCTTTGAAAGTACCTGTAGCTTGTGTTCTTAAGGCTACACATACCTCTGTTTCCACTAGGATGGATTCCCCTCTGTTGGCTCTGGGTCTCAAGTGAGGGCGGCAGAGCTCGGTGAGTTGTAGTATGTCCTTATCCAACCTGTAGTGCTCTACTATCTCCAGCTCATGTAGCCCCTGGAAGGTTACCCTGAGTCTGAACACTCTTTTCCTCCTTAGTATGGGCCTATTGTCAGCATCATCATTAGCACTGACCTCAGCCTGTAGCATGTACAGATGTAGCAAAGCAGCCCTTATCATTTTGTTAGCTAAAATTCCAAGTGTGTACTCCAGTGGTGCAGAGTATGTGGGAAAAATAAGACTGAAGGGTGTATGTGTACTTTATAGTGTTGTGCTGCAGATGCAGCCCATTTGATTGGCTGACTATCATATATTCCACCTGCCAACTATATTACTGAGTGGTGTGAATGGGCCAGTGTCAGTGAAAGAGGGCTTATCAGTCATTTATACTTGATTGGCTTTTCCAGGTTATTTCCTTTCAATTTTTTGTTTTTAATTTCCTCTACTGCTAAGCCCTGCAGTGCTCTGCTCAAACCCACAGCTCTAGTGCAGACATTGCTCAGCAGTTTAGAATCTCCCCTGAACATGGACATGATTAGCTTTTCTTTAACCAGCCAAAACAAGTGCCACAGGGCTAAGCAGAGCTGAGCAGCATCAGACACACTCCCCTGCTTAGCTGAGCACAAACAGGTGCTGTTAAGCTCCAATCTGCTTATACAAGCTGGGACACCCCCCTTTTCATGTCAGCTCTTTCTCCCACCTACACCACCACAGTTCTAGCCCTTACACAGTTAGTACCAATAGACATGGTGGCTCTTTTTGCTATTCAATAAACTTAGTTCATTTAAATACATCTAACTGTATATATCTTAGATACTGCACTACACCAGAGCCTATGTCCTTAGCGACCACTATAATCTGCCATTGTATGACTCTGCATGCTGGCCACTATAATGGGAAAATTCAACATAGCTTTATATGTCATATTTTAAAATTCTAATTTTTTTTTTTTGCAAAATAGCATGTTTGTGCATTGCTGTGTGCCACTTAAACATGGCATATCTGATAAAAAAAGTTTTATATTTTTATATATTGCAATACTTTTTTACATCACTGGCCATACATTTGGCCATTTGCATGGCTAATTCAGATTATACAACCCTTTATTTGGCCTCTTGCAGCCCCTGATTAATTTTATCCTCTGGTACATGGTTAGTAACAGGGTACATTTTTCTGGCTTACATGGCACTGGAACAGATGCCTTTATACTTCCTGGATCACAAAATTACCTCATCTTCATGTTTTTTACCAGCAGGTGAGGTGATTTGCATTCCGCGGACACCTCCATGTCTGAAACAGTGTCGGGATGCTTGTACATGCCCTGAGCCTTGTTTCCTGGATTGCTCAGTGGCCATGTTCCATGTTCGAGCCTTACCACTATTTCTACATGGAAATTGTCTCCATGTAAGGTTTACTGAATTATCCCCATTGTTTTCTAAGGAAGATGTTGCAGTTGAACGAACATTAACTACAGCAGTACCAACAGAAATTCAAGTTGCTGTCTTCTTAGCACTTAAAAGGATGGTGAGACGTCTGTAGATACAGACACAAACATGTTTAGATGTGACAGAATGTTGCACGTGTACTAGCCTAAACAAAATTAAAGTGACAAGTGTAGGAACACAATAAGATAATGTACAACTGAAAAAATAATAGGACGAAAGTGAATGAAAGATATAAAATATAAAATAGCAAATATGAGTCACAAAGTATTAATAAAGTGGTTGATGCACGAAGTGTACAAGGTTCATACAAAAGTGAGGCTACTACAGGAAGTAGACATTGTAATTTGAAGCATTGTAAGTTGTATAGCATGATCTAAACTGAAAGAGATATTCAGTGAGCCCCCAAAGAAAGGTCACCATTTAAAGTATAGGAACTCAATCTGTAATGATTTTAATAAAGAGAATATAAAGAAAGATTCCCATATACAACTGTATGATTCTCAACTGTCATTAAACACACACACATACACACACACACACACACACACACACATATATATATATATATATATATATATATATATATATGAAAATCTATCACAATGGTCAAAATAAGGGTGTTTCAGTCATACATGAAGGCAAAAACAGAGTAATCATGACTTTGGTAAAAAGACTGAGAATTGATGTACTTGGTTTATTAGTTGCAATTTGATATACCAGCTATGTCATCTGGTATACTAACACTTCAGTCACAGACAGAATACTGACAACAATATAAGCACTGAAGACTCAAGTCAGACAAATAATTTTAAAAAATAGGAAAATGCAACAGAATGGCAATACAGGGAAAACATAAATATAATTAATAACTATAAGAAATACTGAGAAAAAGTAATATGTAATATATAGTATATGAGCTTTTCTCTCTGGCCTCCTCTGAAAATGGGTTCTGCAGACCCAGTCAGGCCACCCTGGTAAACAAATGTGAACTAAATAAATAAATAATAAGAAAGATTATTGCACATTTTTACAAATGGATTGTTTGCAAATACTTGAAAAGCAGGCAATTCAGATCCATTGAAAATCAGGTGAAAATTGATAAAGTTTACAGGGAGGTGTGGTATGGAATTGTCAAATTATTTTAGCCAGCATCATGAAAACAGGCACACTTGGCTTCTTTGTTTAGGTATTTATTCGATGATATTTTGAATGCCTCCAAATTGTTTTTTTTTTTAATACCATAAATAAATAATATTTATAATGCTGCAGAATGTACAGCCTAAACTGCAGAATCTGGCTTGGAAATGTACATCTCACTAAGCTAACCAAAAGAGATATTCCGTGGATCTCGTAAGAAAAGTCAGTAGTTAAACTCACCATGGAACTGGAGATAATATAAGTCCTAATCTGGAGAAATTACTTTCTCGTGTAGCATGTGTGAGGACATCATCCTGGCTGTTTCCTAATCAGTAGTGTGTTATCCAGTTGGAAGAATTCCTTTTAGGGAGAAGCAGTAACTAAGCTGAATAACTTTGAATATCAAAGTACCTAGAAGAAGAGTAGCCCTGTTTGTAATAGGTAGCCAATTGAAACCTTTTAATAAGTTGCAGTGATCCATGCTTATTAAACATCTTTATTAAATCTTCACATTTTAATGAGTGATATGGGTGCATAAGCATTAATAGAAAAGAAAACAAACCACAGTAATATTTACCATTGTTTGCATGCCATACATGCATATGCTTTCTTTTTAACAACTTCCATTCCCTCTAACACTACAGATATCACTCCATTTCTATCTTCTCGTAAAGGTGGCTCATTCTCCAGAGCATTATTTTACATGTAGTGCTTCCATAAATTCTATATTTCTAGGTCATTTGTTCCTTCTCTTTTCTATAGCTCCCACCTCTACTTATTTTATCTTCTTATCTTCTTTAAAATATTCAGTACTTCAGTTTACATTTTGACTTCCATTTTATGGCAATTGTTTTTCAACAGTCAACACCCTTAGTATATGTATACAATTCATATCTTATATTCCAGTTTACAAATTAATTTCATTATTTACATCTGTCTGACTCCCAAACATTTCTGACAAAGTACTATACTCTGTAGGGAATTTTTAAGCCAACTAATTTCATTCCTGTTTACCTGTCCCTTTCCTATCACACATCTAGCAATTGCAATTTAACTGAGAAAATAGTTTGTGCAGTCTGCTTGTGGTATTAAAATATTTATGCAGACATTTTCTTGTAAAAAACTTAAAATTCCTGGATATTATTGCATAACTGGGAATCACGCAGATGTCTTTCCATTGTTGCTTTACAGATTGCCTTACTATTCTCTTTCCACAGTATTTTCCCATCTCCTCTGATTGATTCTTAAACTTATCATGCAATATTTTATATGCCCTACTATTTAATCTGTTTTTTAAAACAGCTTGTACTCTAGACACAACTAAAACTCTACCAGGTCTGGTCTTTCATTTAGCGTTCCCTTATCCCTTTCTATTTGCCTATATTCTGTTATCAGCCTTTGGTAAGGAAGGTAGTCTCTAACCTGCAGCCCAAACTTCTGCTTAACTTTATCTACTAACATTCTCTTACTAGTTATATGCTCTAAGTACCATGGTTCCTTTGCTACATTCCTCCAGTAAATCCCAGCTTCTTTTTGCCAATTTTCTATTCCCCTACTTGCAGTCATCCCTACTGGTAAAATTTCCTTTGTCTATTCCTGTGTCGGCTTAGATTTTAGAATATTGTTCTGCTAGCTTATGAATATGATATTCTGTACTGTTATTATTATTCTCTTTAAGGACCCGCCTCCAAAATCCTGCTATCTCCTTATTTGTTAAACCTTCTTCTGTTTTATTTTTTTTTCATATTTATTTTTTATTTGTTTTCCAAAAGTATATTACAGTAGATAATAATATAAACAATCATGAAAATTGTTAGCTGCAAAGTAATATTTGTTTCAACGTGCAATCAGGTCATATTTTTTCTGAGTCACATAGGATAAAACAAATTTACTATTTATCTTCAAATTTTAACATAAAAATGTATAGAATTATCCTAACTGCATGGTGTAATAAATTCTAACACATAATATACAGTATTTACAGCAGCTAAAAGGCAAAAGCATGAGATACATTGGCATTTTAACCTTTCAGAGTTCTCCATTGTCTTAATTTTGCCAGACTGAATTGTTTTATATATTTTCTGGCATTGTTTTCTGTTCTCATCTGTCCTGAAACTGTTTTTTCCCCTCTCCCCCACCCTATTCTTGTGATGTTGTTATAGTTGGTGGCTTTGCAGTTGCCCGCCCTTCTGTAAATTTGATCTGGGACACCCCTCCTGGTCTGGTGTTCACTCTACTTAATACAGGGAGAACATTTGAGAAGGCCTGCTCCTCCTTCCTCTTTTCTTGCACTTTACTAAAAAAAAAAAAAATTGCTCCTTATTTTGCTTTTGCCTCTTCTTAAAAGTACTCAGTTGTATTTATTCTGCTGCATTTATTATTGCTTGGTAGTAGCCTGATTAAATTGTAACATGTAGCTTACATCGCTCTAAATCGGGAAGTGCTGATTGAAGGTTCAGCGACTGTTATTCTAAAAGTGTAGATTCAGGCATGTTGAATCTAGCTTTGTTTGTATAACTTGAGCACTAATCCAGGTCTTCTTTTTTTGGAGAAGGTTCCCCTGCACCCTAGTGGCAGGAGTGTGCAATTAGAACTTGTCAGATTGAAGACTGCTTGAACAGGGCTCAGTTTTGAGCTTTTTTTACTGGTTAATTGGGTAATTTGTTTAAATCAGTTTGCTCATTTTCTATTGTTATATAAAAAAAACAAATTGCACTTTATTCATCTGCTTTTACTGTATTTGTGTTTCTTCCTACTTTATTGCATTTATTCTACTGCATTTATTACTGCTTGTTAGTAGCCGGATTAAATTGTAACCATTATTCTAAGCCTTTCGTTGAAGTACCTGGGCTTCAGACCAGTTGCTTTACATTAAGGTTTGCGGTCTGCACTTTTGGGGCAGAACAGGTAGCTTACATCCTTCTAAGTTGGGAGTTGCTGATTGAAGGCTTAGTGTCTGTTATTCTAAGAGTGTATTAGTTCTGGTTTAAGCACTTGGACTTCAGGCCAGTTAATTTACATTAAGAAGGTGTGGTTTGCACTCTTGTGGGAGGAGAGGGTAGATTCTGCCCTTCTGAGCTGGGAGTTTCTGGTTAAAAGCTTATTGTGCTTGCTTATTTGAACTGTTTCTGAAATTGGTACACCTTGTTTGCTGTAGCATAGACTAAATTCAGACCTGCTGAATCTAGCTTTGTTTGTATAACTTGAGCACTAATCCAGACCATCTTTTTTTGGAGAAGGTTCCCCTGCACCCTAGTGGCAGGAGTGTGCAGTTAAAACTTGTCTGATTGAAGACTGCTGGAATGGGGCTCAGTTTTTAGCTATTTATTGGTTAATTTGTTTAAGTCAGTTTGCTCATTTGCTACTGTTATATAAACAAATCCACTTTATGCATCACTGCTTAGCTAGGATTAAACTATTCCTGCTCCATAATGTCTGCTCTTCAAAATTTCCCTTAGAACTAGCCGTTTTTTTAATTTTAGCACTCAAATCTGTTTCTTTGAGCTCAGCACTTGTTCAGAACACATTGTAAGCACTAAATAAGCTACAAATTACTACAGTACTCAACTTTCCTCACTTGTCTAGAGGAAAGCAGTTTTAGTACTTAATAAATATGCACCTATCCAGGCATGTCTAAGTGTCTGCTCCCAGTGTTTTATCCTGTCTACCTGATGAATCTGGGCATCTTGGGGCAATGCAGCAATTGCCTCATGTGCACAGACAACCCTCTGCTCTTAACACCCAACACTACAACCTGTGAGAGATGCACTTATATAGTCAAACTGGAAGCAAACTGCCTTCACCCAAGACTGGATTAGACAGTCAAGAGGAGAAGGTAAACACTTGCACCACACCACACTCATCACATAGTCCCTCAAAACCTACACCACAAAGACAAACACATAGCAACACTAAACACACCTACATTTGCGGAAGCTCTCAATAAAAATCTGCTCAAGCAACAAAGACCTCCAAAGCAGAAATGCATGCAACCTCCACCCCCCAACACAACCCAAATGACACATAGCCCACAAACTCAGTGTGCCACTCAACCACAGCCCATAAGGCATAACAACGTACCCAACACTCTAGTCATAGATGACTCTATAGTTAGGCACACTGATGTTCCACTCACCAGACTAAACAAGGAGAAAGGTACTGTCAGCTGCCTGTCGGGTGCCAGGATCCACCAGATAAGACACGCACTCAGGTCACTCCACAAGAAGTACAAATATGACTCTGTCATTGTCCATGTTGGTTGAATGACCTGAGATGTACCTCCCTGGACTACATGAAAAGAGACATGGAGGAGCTCTCTGATCTTGTAGCCCAGGCAGGTATGACCCTACCCCTGAGTAGCATTCTGCCATCTCCCAGAATAATACCACAGTACAAGGGCAAACTGATTAAATTCAACAATTGGCTAAGCTTCTGGTGTTATTCTAAGGGGTCCAGTATCTGTCTACCTGGGATGACATGATTGACAAACCACGATGCTTTGCCAGAGATGGCCTGCACCTGTCACCCTTGGGATTCTGGATACTGGCTAAGGCTCTTGTCACCCCTGTAGTGCCTTTTTTAGGCAAGGTTCAAATGACACATTCACCACCGTAACAGGTACAAGCAAGCAAAATCTGAGGTAATGCTACTCAATGCTAGAAGTCTAAATTGCATTCACTCGAGGGACTCCTTAAAAAGAGAACATCGACATCTGTGCAATGACAGAGACCTGGTTCAAGGCTCCAGAGAGCACCCCTGCATTACCAGGCTATAATTCATTCCACACCTTTCGGCCACCTAACCTGGATTGAAACACTAAAGGCGGAGGCATGTCCATATTCATTAAGGATATCCATACCTCCAGGCTAGTTGCTCAGCATAATGCATCCGAGATTATCCAAGTGCAACTAACTCCATGCAAGACAGCAATCCCCAACCATGCCCCAGGATCACACTCCTCATTTCTTGATACGCTGGAAAATATTAGGGTACAACCCAACTGATTTCAACTACCCCACCATTAACTGGGAAAACTACTCATGTACCAACTCTTTTGCTCAATGTTTTCTGGAATTCATAAATTCCAATGCCTTGGATCAACTTATTCACACCCCCACCAGGGGCAGCAATATCCTAGACCTGGTCATTACCAGCATGGATGACTGGTGTTCCACACCAGAGGTCAATTCCTTGTTGGTCAGATCTGACCGCAACCTAATCAGCCTAGACATCCATATCTGGCCCTCACCTCCCATTAGGGAAACCACCATAAAAATTTTCTACAAAGTCAACTTCATGCTTCTTAAGACAGAAGTGGCAAACTTCACAACACCCATGCAGATGGACAATAGAGGTACGACTTCTGAATCCTACACAAATGCACTTTATAAGCACATACATGAGTGCATGGATCATGCTATCCCTAACAGAACTAAGATGCTATCCTCCAAAAAAAGGAAGCCAGTCTGGTGGTTCCCTACCATAAACAAACTCTACAACAGAAGAAAGAAACTGCTGCAAAAAAGTGTAAAATCCCATGACTGGAAGAACTCCCTGGTCAGTCACAGTAAGAAGCTGAGATACCTCATAAAATCCTTCAAAGCTAGTTATGAAAACAAAATTGCCACTGATTCTAAAGTCAACCACAAAGCATTCTATAGCTATGTCAAGAATCTCAATGGCAACACTCAGATCTGCTCTGAGTTATAGCACAATGGCACTAAATATACAGAACCAACTGATATCGCCAACATCCTGGCAGATAGGTTCAGTGCTAACTTTACCCCCCTCACCCCCTAAAGGGCCCATCTCTATACCAGAAGAATGCAAAGTTCCTGTTATCACAGCTGCACAGGTAAAAAACACACTCTCCAAGGCCAAGAACACAGCATCCATGGGACCTGACAACATCCCAGGCTGCATTCTACATGAACTACAGAATGAACTGGCACCCCACCTAAGCACCATGTTCAATCATAGCCTTACCACAGGCTTTGTGCCCACTGAATGGCACACAGCATCAGTTACCCCACTCCACAAAGGGGAAGCCACCATGGACTCTGGGAACTACCGCCCCATTAGCCTAATGAGCCTGGTCTGCAAGGCCATGGAACATATCATCATGGAACTTATAAAACATGACATTGGTAATATCCAAACTCTGGACCCCACCCAGTTCAGATTTGTAAAAGGCAGATCATGTCTCCTAAACCTGAATGACTTTTTTGAAGCAGTCACCAAAGCTGTAGATGAGGGTAAGGTGGTTCACACAGCCTATCTAGATCTCACCAAGGCTTTTGACACCATCCCCCACTCTGGAATTATAGATAAACTCACTAAACTAGGTATAAATCCCTATGTCACAAGATGGGTTGCCAACTGGCTCACTGACAGAACCCACACTGTGAAAGTAGCAGACTCCAAATCCGACTTCAGAACAGTGACAAGTGGAGTACCACAGGGTTCAGTCCTGTGTCCTGTCCTGTTTGGTATCTATTTTTCGGAAGTACAGGCTAACACAGAAGGTATTTGGCTAATGGAGTTCGCAGATGACTGCAAACTAGGAGCCATAACTGAAACTCCTAACGGTGTGGAAATCCTACAAAAGGGCCTCACTGAGACAGATGCCTGGTGTCAAAGCCATTGTCTCAAACTCAATACCAAAAAGTGCATTGTCATCCCCTTTGGTAAAAACTCTGTACCCATGAGCTACCACATAGGTGGTAGTCTACTTAACACTGAAAGTGTGATAAGAGACCTTGGGACACAGGTAGACAGTAGTCTCTCCTTTGACAATCACATCGCCACAGTAATCAGGAAATCCTTCTACTTGGCACACCTCATCACAAAAGGTTTCTCATCCAGGAAAAAAGAGGTCATTGTTCCCCTCTACTCATCACTCATTAGACTCATTATAGAGTACAACGCCCTTTTTGGTATGTACCTCACAAGACATCTACAACAACTGGAAAGGCCACAGAAATACCTCACAAAGAGGATTACTGGCCTCAAACAGATGCCCTATGCAGACCATCTCAAAAAACTCTAGCTTTACTCCGTCGCATATCGCCTACTCAGAGGTGATCTCTGCCTAACCTACAAAGCTATGTCAAACCCAGAGCTGTTGGACATGCTGCAGTTAATGAAATCCCAGACCCTCTAACCTACACGCTCTAGGGACCTAAAAGTTGTCACCACAATAAACAGAACATGCTGGAGGGATATATTCCTGTCCCAGAGACTTCACATACTTTGGAACAAACTACCTATCTATATCAAACAAAGCTCCTCATTAGCACTCCAAGAAAAATCTTGATGATTGGATGAGAAATAGGAAATTCACCCCAGGGATCACCTCTGTGGCTCTACTCAACAGGCACACAGGAAAATAATTTTCTTTGGGGGCAAAATCCAGGGTACCTTTTTGGCTAGGCTTGTATAGGCCCTAGGGCTGATAGCCTAGTACCTACCTATGAACCTATGAACATGTATCTGATGTGATTCTTCCTTAAGTTGCTTGTCTAAGCATCTCTGATTTGTATTTTACTTAGTATAGGGGAATTTTGTATACAATGTCAGGATTTGCTTCTTTGAATAATATTCATTCTTTTAGAATGTGGTTCAGAAGCAGACTCCAGTATTTTTGATAATATGTGCATTTATTTCTATCTCTTGTGATTAATTTATGTGCTGTAACCTATCTAGTAGACTTTTCTTGAATACCTCCCATGATAGTTCAGTTCGATCCGTCCAGTCCTGGGTGATATATAGTTTCATTAGCACAAATAATGTGACTAATATCCGTGTGTCCTGCTTAAGTAATTTTTGGGGGGTTATATGCACGATACGAATTCATAATGTTGATTGCTCAAAACCTATTTTTTCTAACTTCACCTTCAGAGAACATCATAACTTGTATGCAAATTTACAGACCCATAGGATGTGAAAAAGATCAGCGTTCACTGTTGGACAATAGGGTTCAATTTGGTGAGTAGTTTGAATTAAATTTATTTAAAATCACTGGTGTGTAGTAGGCATTATTGTTTACCATCAATTGTGTATAGATTAAACTCTTGAAAGGGGATAATGTTAATGTTCATAGGTTCATAGGTTGGTACTAGGCTATCAGCCCTAGGGCCTATACAAGCCTAGCCATAACAATTCCCTGGCTATTTCTTCCCACACTATTTACTTCCCTGGACCCCTGTCTAGCAGGGTGACTGACGTGATCCCTGGGGTGAATTTTCTTTCTCCCATCCAATCGTCAAGGTTCCTTTTGAAGAGGATCAAAGATGCACTCTGCTTGACATGTATGGGCAATCTATTCCAGAGTCTGGGGAGTCTCTGGGTCAGGAACCTATCCCTCCAGCATGTTTTGTTTATTGTGATGACAAGGTTTAGATCCCTGGAGTGTGTGGCTCTGAGGGATTGGGATTTCTTTAAGTGTAACATGTCCAACAGCTCTGGGTTTGACATGGCCTTGTATGTTAAGCAAAGATCGCCTCTGAGTAGACAATATGCGACAGAGTATAGCTGGAGTTTTTTAAGGCGGTCAGCGTAGGGCATCTGCTTTAGGCCTGTGATTCTTTTAGTGAGGTATTTCTGTGGCCTTTTCAGTTGTTTCAGATGTCTTGAGAGGTACATACCATTTGTATTCTATAATGGGTCTAATGAGGGATGAGTACAGTGGGACAATGACCTCCTTTTTTCTGGATGAAAAGCCCTTCATGATGAGGTGTGCCACATAGAAGGATTTCCTGACTGTTGTGGCGATGTGGTTATCGAAGGTGAGACCACTGTCCACCTGTGTCCCTAAGTCTCTTACCAAATATTCGGTGTTTTGTGTACTGCCACCTATATGGTAATTCATGGATACATGTTTTTTCCCAAAGGGGATAACCATACATTTCTTGGCATTGAGCTTGAGCCCATAGCTCTGGCACCAAGCATCTGTTTCTGTAAGGCCCTTTTGTAGAGTATCCACATCATTTGGGGATTCAATAATGGCTCCCAGTTTGCAGTCATCTGCAAACTTTGTTATCCAGAGTCCCTTAGTGTTGGCCTGTACTTCAGAGAAGTAGATGCCAAACAAGAGCGGTCCCAGGACTGAACCCTGAGGTACTCCACTTGTCACTTGTCTGGAGCTGGATTTGGAGTCGGCTACTTTTACAGTGTGGGTTCTATCAGTAAGTCAGTTAGCAACCCATTGGGTGACGTAGAGATTAATGCCCAGCTTAGTAAGTTTATCTATGATTCCAGAGTGGGGGATGGTGTCAAAGGCCTTGGCAAGGTCTAGATAGGCTGTGTGGACCACCTTACCCTTGTCCATGGTTCTGGAGACTGATTCGAAGAAGTCAATCAAGTTCGGGAGACAAGATCGGCCCTTCACGAACCCAAACTGGGTGTGGTCCAGTGTTTGAAGGTTGCCAATGTCTTTGTTTATAAGTTCCATGATAATACGCTCCATGGCCTTGCAGATAAGGCTTGTCAGACTGATGGGACAGTAGTTTCCAGGATCCAAGGTGGATCCCCCCTTGTGGAATGGAATAACTGTAGCTGTGTGCCACTCAGTGGGCATGAAACCTGAGGTGAGGCTATGATTAAACATGACACTTAGGTGAGGTGCCAGTTCATATTGTAGTTCATGTAGTTCAGGCCCGGGATGTCATCTGGTCCCATGGATGCTGTATTCTTAGCTTTGGAGAGTGCATTTTTTACCTGTGTGGCCGTTATTACTAGAATTTGGCAATCTTCCGGTATTGAGATGGGCCATTTAGGGGGTGAGAGGGGGTGAAGTTGGCACTGAATCGATCTGCCAGGATACTGGCAATATCCTTGGGATAAGTATATTTAACGCCATTCTGTTTTAGCTCAGAGCAGATCTGAGCATTGCCATTTAGATTCTTGACATAGTTATAGAATGCCTTGTTGTTGTCTTTGGAATCTTTGTCTATTTTATTTTTGTAACTAGCTTTGGAGGATTTTATGAGGGATCTCAGTTTCTTACTGAGGCTAGTAAGGAAGTTTTTTGCATCCTGGGATTTTCCTCTTTTCTGCAACAGTTTCTTCCTTTTGTTGTAAAGTTTGTTTATGGCAGGGGACCACCAGATTGGCTTCTTTTTTTGGATGAGAGCATCTTGGTTCTATTTGGGATGGTACGATTTATGCATGAGTGGATGTGCTCGTACAGGCAATTAGTGTAGGATTCAGCAGTTGAACTTTCAGCTCCCATCTGCATGGGTGTCATGAAGTTTGTCACTTCTGACTTGAGTAGCATGAAGTTGGCTTTGGAGAAGTTTTTTATGGAGGTTTCCTTACTGGAGGGTGGGGGTGGGATGTGGATGTTAAGGGTGATTAGCTTATGGTCAGACGTGACTAACGAGGGGGTGACCATAGGTGTGGAGCATCGATTTCCCATGTTGGTAATGACCAGGTCTAGGATATTGGAGCCCCTGGTGGGACTATGGATTAGTTGATCCAGGGCATTGGAATTTATGAATTCCAAGAACCATTGGGCAAAGGTGTTGGTACATGAGTAGCTTTCCCAGTTAATGGCAGGGTAGTTAAAATCACCCAGTATTAGGGTGTTTGGTTCTATCTTAATATTTTCCAGTATGTTTAGAAAGGTGTAGTGAGAATCTTGAGGTATGGTGGGGGATCTGCTACAATTTGGATTGCAGTCTTACCTAGTGTTAGTTGCACCTGGAGAATTTCAGACACATTGTGTTGGGCAACTAGCCTGGTGGTGTAAATATCCTTGGTGAATATTGACACTCCTCCACCTTTAGTGTTTTGGTCCTGCTTTGGTGGCCGAAAAGTGTGGTAAGAGTTGTAGCCTGGTATTGCAGGGGTGCTCTCTGAAGCCTTGAACCAGGTCTCAGTTACTGCACAGATATCGATGTTCTCCATTTTTAGGAGTGCCTCGAGAGAGTGCATTTTGAGGTTTAGACTTCTAGCATTGAGTAGCATTACCTTCTATTGTAGTTTCTATTGCTTTGGATTTTTGTTCATGCATAATTATTTTCATTTGTCTCAATCCAGTAGGTAGATAACAGTAAAGACGACTGATATTTGATGGATGTAATTACCTTGTATGTGTTGGAGAGCATTTTCTTTTGTAAGAAAGGCATTGAAGCAGTGTTGTTGTAGTATCTCTGTCTGCTTGTACTTAATTGTTAAAGTTAACCAGTGTGGCAGCCAGATTTTTAAGTTGTCTTAGAATTATTATATGTTTTTTGCTAAGCTTCAGCTTTTCTCTAGGCTCTTCTATAATATAATCTTTCATTTTGAAAATGTCCCATACAACATAGTTCTTAATTTGTGGATATTGGTTGAGATTTATCATATTATTATTTAAAGTGAGATTAGGATTTAAATGTATAGGTTGCAGAAGAGTTAAAGTATGTACTAGGTTTATAGATTCCAGTAGCTTCCAGAATATTATATTATTTCTTAATGATCTGTGTAATCCAATTTTCTTGAGTTATTCTTTTAGAAGAAAGGGTAGGACTTTGGGATTACTATTTGATTGTTTAACATGTTCAAACAAAGAAAACATGCTGGAGGGATAGGTTCCTGACCCAGAGACTCCCCAGACTCTGGAATAGACTGCCCATACATGTCAAGCATAGCATCGCTTTTGCCTTCCTCAAAAGGAACCTTGACGATTGGATGGGAGAACAGAAATTAATCCCGGGGATCACGTCAGTCACCCTGCTAGACAGGGGTCCAGGGAAGTAAACAGTGTCAGAAGAAATAGCCAGGGAATTGTTATGGCTAGGCTTGTATTGGCCCTAGGGCCAATAGCCTTGTACCAACCTATGAACCTATGAACCATAGTTTAACCCATGTTGGTGACCATTCTTTAGCCATAGGAGATTGTTCTGATATCTGTATTATTCTGTTAGAGTAAATTATATCATAATATAGCTTGAAATCTGGAAGACCCAGTCCCCCTCTTTCTTTCAGCAGGATTAATTTAGAGTATTTGATCTTTGTTGATTTTGGGTACCAGATGAATTTAGTTATTTCTGTGCAGATTTTTTGAAAGAAGTTTTCGGGGATGTTAGTGTTTGTTGACTGCAACCTTAGGTAAAGTTGATAGCTTCATATTCTTCCATCTATAGATGTCCATAGACTATCTATCTTGTGTCCATAGCTTTCCTAAGTTGTTTGGGATTATTGACTTCTGGTTACGATTGAAAAATATTCCTAAGTACTTGAGGGAGTAGTCAATCTGAATTGGTGTTTCTGGGAAATAGCATTCTTTGTGGCCTAGTGGATTAATTGGAAAGATTTTAGATTTAGATGTATTGATTTTGTAGGTTGATACTCTGAGAAATTTTGAATAGATTTCATAATTTTATTAAGGTCTGTATTAGGGATTTCAAAATATATATTGACATCATCTGTGAAAGCTGTTAGGACAATTTTATTATTTAGAAGCTTTGGTATGTGATGATATGTGTGCTGGAATATCAGAAGGAATATGGGTTCAATATACAAACTGAAGAGGTATGGAGAGAGGGGGCAACTCTGTCTTGTGCCATTTACAATTTTTATTGGTTTGGATTATATTTTATTTATTTTAATTGATGTGTACGAGCTTTTGTATAGCTTTCCTATTATGTCAGTGAATTATTTTGGAATATTATAGAATGACAGCATTTCAAATAGAAATTCTTGATTAACTTTATCAAAGGCTTTGCTAGCATCTAATGCCAGGGCATACCTTGTTTTTTTTTTCTTTTTCACATAATTTCATTATTGCATCTAGGGTAAGCATGTTGTCCCAGGTTTGCCTAGAGTTGATAAACCCAGCTTGTTCTGGAAATATCATTACTGATAATACTCTTATAAGTCTATTTGTTAGGATAGCAGCTAGGATTTTGATGTCAATATTTATTAGTGACATTGGTCTATAGTTTAGTGGATTTGATTTTTATGAGTTAGGTTTATGAATAAATATAGTTTTGGAGACATTTAGGTATGGATCTATAATGCCAAACCGCCTGATGTGGTTGTATAGTTTTTGTAAGTTGTTTGCTAAATTTTGGGCAAAGGTTTTGTAAAATTCATTCATGAAACCGTCTGGTCCTGGTGCCTCACTTGATTTTAGTTTAGTTATTTCAGCTAGAATTTCTTCCTTTGTGAATGGTGTTCTTAACATTTCTTTCTGTTGTTCGTTTGTTTTTGGAAAGGTTAAGTTTCTTAGGAAATTTGCACAATCTTCTGATTTAGTTTGCTTTTGTGGTCCATATAAGTTCCTGTATAGGTCTTCAAAGGTCTTTGCTATTTCTTGATTTGTACTAATTTCCCCCTTCATAGTCTAGTTCTGTTATATTTGATATTGCTTGTTTGGGTGAAATTATTCTTGCTAGTAGTTTGTAAAGGGTTTGAGCACGATGAACATATCTAGCTAGCATCTTCATCTCTTAATAAAAGAGTATTATTTTAAGTGTAAGAGGTATAATTCTTTTTGCAAGTTTATCATCTGTGTTCTTAGAACTGAGCTATATTTGATTTTAATTTTCATTTCAGTTTCTTTCAACTTGGTTTGTAGTTTATATTCTTCTTCTCTGTATATTTTTTTCTAATGGGATGCTTTCTGAATTAAGATTCCCCTCATTATTGCTTTGCTAGCTGCCCACCACACATCATATGGTATGTTCTTATCTAAAGGATTGTCTATTTCCAGTAGTATATTATTTATTTCTTGGATTACATCCTTTTTTTGTAAGAGGTTTGGATTTAAGGACCATGATGGGCATTTGGGTTTATTGTTTTTGCCATTAGGTGGGATCAGTGCTATGGTAATTTTAGAGTGGTCTGAAAAGAATCTGGGTTCTATCTTGTAATCTATTCTTGTTTCAAGAAGTACCTCAGATACCAGAAAAGAAGTCTATCCTAGACTATGATTTGTAACATAGAGCGTAATATGTATATTTGTTAACTGAGGATTTGTTGTCACTAAAATTGTATGGGTCAATTAGTTTGTAATCTTGATTGAGATCCTTCAGAGCTATAAAGATTTGGGAGTTGTATATTTTGTTTTTAGTAGATCTGTTTGTTTCTGGGTTAAGTGCCATGTTCCAGTCAAATAGCAGTTTGGGAATTTCATTAAGATGTTATATATTTCAATAACACAATTTTGCTGTTTTACACATGGGCTATATAGAACCCAGCCACTGGGGATGCACAAGCCAGTGCATTTCTTTGTGCCGGTCCCAAGCCCAGATAAATGGGGAGGGTTGTGTCAGGAAGGGCATCCGGCGTAAAACCTCTGCCAAATGACTTATGTGGAGAACATTTCATATTTTCACACTGGATCAGTCTAGGCCAGGGTTAACAATGACCGCCACCAGTACTGTTAGCCAACAGGGTGCTGGCAGAAATTGGGCTACTGTTGGCTGAAGGAGAAGAGGAGGGGGAAAGCATGCCCAAAGGCAGGAAGAGAGGAGGAAGGTTAGGAGTGTAGTAGTGAGGGTGGGAACTTTGAATGTTGGCAATATTACTGTATAGGGCTAGAGCTAGCTGATATGATGGAGAGAAGGAAGGTTGATATATTGTGCATGCAACAGACCAGATGGAAGGGAAGTAAGGCCAGGTGTATAGGAGGCGGGTTCAAATAGCACTATCATGGCGTGGATGGCAGGAGAAATGGGGTAGGGGTTATTTTAAAGGAACAGTATGCCAAGAGTGTTTTGGAGGTGAAGAGAGTGTCTGATAGAGTGATGTTTATGAAGCTTGAAATTGATGGTGTAATGATGAATGTTGTTTGTGCATATTGTCCACAAGTTGGGTGTGCAATGGATGAGAAAGAAAAGTTTTGGAGTGAGTTGGATGAAGTGGTGGTGAGTGTACCCAAGGGTGAGAGACTAGTGATTGGAGTGGACTTCAATGGGCATGTTGGTGAAGTGAACAGAGGGGATGAGGAAGTGATGGGCAGGGATGGTGTTAAGGAGAGGAATGCAGAAGGTCAGATAATTGTGGATTTTGCAGAAAGGATGGACAAGGCTGTGGTGAATATGTATTTTAAGAAGAGGGAGGAGCATAGGGTGACGTACAAGAGTGGAGGAAGATGCACAAAGGTGGATTATATCCTATGTAGGAGGGCCAGTCTGAAGGAGATTGGAGACTGTAAAGTGGTGACAAGGGAAAGTGTAGTTAAGCAGCATAGAATGGTGGTCTGTAGGATGATGTTGGTGATCAAGAAGAGGAGGAGGAGTGCGAAAGCAGTGCCAAGGATTAAATGATGAAAGTTAAAAAAGGGTGATTGTGAGGTGGAGTTCAGGGAAGAGTTAAGACAGGCACTGAGAGGCAGTGAAGAGTTACCGAATAGCTGGGTAACTACAGCAGAGCTAATAAGGGAGACTGCTAGAAAGGTGCTTGGTGTGACATATGGACAGAGGAAGGAGGACAAGGGGACCTGGTGGTGGAATGAGGAAGTACAGGAGAGTATACAGAGGAAGAGGCTGGCAAAGATGAAGTGGGATTGTCAAAGAGATGAAGAAAGTAGACATGAGTATAAGGAGATGAGGCGCATGGCAAAGAGAGAGGTGGCGAAGGCTAAGGCATATGGAGAGTTGTATGAGAGATTGGACACTAAAGAGGGAGAAAAGGACCTGTACCAATTGGCTAGACAGAGGGACAGAGCTGGGGAAAATGTGCAGCAGGTAAGGGTGATAAATGATAGTGAGGGAAACATATTCACAAGTGAGGAGAGTGTGTTGACTAGATGGAAAGAGTACTTTGAGGGGCTGATGAATGAAGAGAATGAGAGAGAGAGAGAAGGTTGGATGATGTGGGGATAGTGAATCAGGAAGTGAAACAGATTAGCAAGGAGGAAGTAAGGACAACTATGAAGAGGATGAAGAATGGAAAGGCTGTTGGCCCAGATGACATACCAGTGGAAGCATGGAGGTGCTTAGGTGAAATGGCAGTGGAGTTTTTAACCAGATTGTTTAATGAAATTTTGGAAAGTCAGGGGATGCCTGAGGAGTGGAGAAAAAGTGTTTTGGTACCTATCTTTAAGAATAAGGGTGATGTGCAGAGTTGCAATAACTACAGAGGGATAAAATTTATCAGTCACAGCTTGAAGTTATGGGAAAGAGTAATGAAATCTAGCTTAAGAAGGGAGGTGATGATAAGTGATCAGCAGTATGGTTTCATGCCATGAAAGAGCACTACAGATGCAATGTTTGCTCTGAGAGTGTTGTTGGAGAAATACAGAGATGGTCAGAAGGAGTTGCATTGTGCCTTTGTGGACTTAGAGAAAACATATGACAGGGTGCCTAGAGAGGAGTTGTGTTATTGTATGAGGAAGTCGGGAGTGGCAGAGAAGTATGTAAGAGTGGTACAGGATATGTATGAGGGTAGTGTGGCAGTGGTGAGGACTGCAGTGGGAGTGACAGATACGTTTAAGGTGGAGGTGGGATTACATCAAGGATCAGCTCTGAGCCCTTTCTTATTTGCAGTGGTGATGGACAGGTTGACAGATGAGATTAGACAGGAGGCCCCATGGACTATGATGTTTGCAGATAACATTGTGATCTGTAATGAGAGTAGGGACCAGGTTGAGGAGACCCTGGAGAGGTGGAGATATGCTCTAGAGAGGAGAGGAATGAAGGTCAGCAGGGCTAAGACAGAATATATGTGTGCAAATGAGATGGAGGGTAGAGGAATGGTGAGGATGTAGGGAGTAGAGTTGGTAAAGGTGGATGAGTTTAAGTACTTGGGATCAACAGTTCAGAGTAATGGTGGGTGTGGAAGAGAGGTGAAGAAGAGAGTACAGGCAGGATGGAATGGGTGAAGAGTGTCAGGAGTGATTTGTGACAGATGGGTACCAGTAAGAGTGGAAGGGAAGGTCTACAAGAGGGTAGTGAGACCAGCTATGTTATATGGGTTGGAGGCAGTGGCATTGACAAAAAGGCAGGAGTCAGAGCTGGTTGTGGCAGAGTTAAAGATGTTAAGATTTGCACTGGGTGTGACTAGAATGGACAGGATTAGGAATCAGTATATTAGAAGGTCAGCTCAGGTTGGACAGTTTGGAGACAAAGCTAGAGAGGTGAGATTGCGTTGGTTTGGACATGTGCTGAGGAGGGATGCTGGGTATATTGGGGAAAGGATGCTAAGGATGGAGCTGCCAGGTAAGAGGAAAAGAGGAAGGCCTAAGATAAGGTGTATGGATGTGGCGAGAGAGGACATGGAGGTGGTTGGTGTGACAGAGCAAGATGCAGAGGACAGGAAGCAATGGAAACAGATGATCCGCTGTGGCGACCCCTAATGGGAACAGCCGAAAGAAGATGATGACACATGGGCTATATAGATCTAAGAATAAAACAGGTTTTTGACAGTGGGTACTAGTACAAACAAAGTAACACCATCTGCTATTTTGGTCTGCCACGCATTCTGTTATGTTCCAGCTGAAGGATTTTTTAATAAAAATTGCAACACCATTAGAGTTTGTACTATTGCCTGACACTATTATTTTAAATAGCCATTTTCTCTCTCGCTCTCTTTTTCCCAGTTTTTGACAAGCGTACGGGTTTCTTGTAAAAAGATTATGTTTGCCTTAGATTGGAAAAGTAGGTGCATAAGTAGCTTTCTTTTCTTTTTATCTTGGAGTCCCTTTACATTCCATGAATCAGTTATCCACATTCTTTCTCTACATTGTAGGTTATTGTTAAAATAACTTTAGCGATTTCCCCTGTACGTTGTTGAATTGTTTTAAAAACTGTTTCCATTACTCTAAGTATAGCTATTGCAACACCTGTTCCCTCCAGAAAAAAACTAGTACCTAACCACTTATCTACCCCGTCTGGAAGAGTATCAAAAAATGTAACTTTCAAAAACGTTTCAATTAGTGTATCATGTACAAGGTAACGTTATAACACTTTTACATAATACATGATTAAAGTTAACAGAACAAGCCTATAATACAAATTCTAATGCAGTCAAGATCTGGATGCTCCTGTACAACACAGTATCCTATATCCCTGCTCTCAGTTTCTCAATAGTGCCTTTTAGGTTGTGAATAAGAATTGTGCCAAGAATTTAAATAAAAATCAGTGAAGTAGCACTAGATAGCTAATATATTTCTGAGATTGGTTTACATATCTATTGGTGTTTATACATAATTCTGAGGTTGTTCACTTTAGCACTGTTTTAGGCCACAATTTTAGAAGAGAATCAACCCATTTGTCTTATGTTTGCGTGCCAGCAACACTTCACTATACACACATTGAATGTTCAGAACATCAAAGTTCTGATCATCGACACCAGAACATCGATGTTCAGAACATCGAAGGTTTAAAGTGGAAGTGCGAGGTAAGTGAGATTGTGGAATGCTGGGTGTGTATGTAGGACAGCAAGGTGCCCTGCATGTTGTGTGTGTGTGTGTGTGTGTGTGTGTGTGTGTGTGTGTGTGTGTGTGTGTGTGTGTGTGTGTGTGTGTGTGTGTGTGTGCCACCTGAGTGTTGGCATTGCAGGTAGGGTATGGGAAATCTCCAGTTTAGCGCTACCGCATATAGCGGTAAATGGGAGATTTCCCTTACCCCACTGTAGTACGATCTCGGAGTTGGAATATTAAAGGTGAAGCCCCCCCCCCCCCCGCATAACATAGTGTTTGTGACTTTTTTTTTTTATGGTTCATTTTGAATTTTCGATGTTCTGAACATCGATGTTCTGGTCTCGATGATCAGAACGTCGATGTTCTGAACATTCAGTGATTCAAAGTGAATCTATATATATATATATATATATATATATATATATATATATATATATATATATATATATATATATATATATATATATATAAAATCAGGGTCACAGGTTTCAGTTTAGCATCATTAGATTCTATTTTACGTCTATTCATATCCTTTTCCAAGGAGATGCTTTTTAGTTAGTTATGACCCTGTTGAAAAGAAATAGTAGCAGTATACGGTACCTCAAAACTTTGCATTAATAAAAGCATTGTGTCTGCGGATTTGCAGTGAGATTTTCATTATTTATAGGTACCGTAGGAGGTCTCCACTCTATTTCTACTTGATTTTCATTGTTTTCGATTGTAGTGGAGTGATTTCTTTCATTTTATTTCTTGATTGTTGTCCCAGGCTCGGTGATTTATCCAGAAAGAAGAAATAGTAGGTGTGCCACCTTGAAATGGGTCCTGGCATGAAACTGAAGCTTGAAACATTTTCTCCTCGCATGCTGTCTACTTCCTGTTGTTGCAGGAACTTCCTGTGCCAGATGAAATGTTGAGATGCTAAAAACGAAAAAAAAATTGAGAGTTCTTTTATTTTTTTTATTTTGTTTTTTCTTGAATATACTTGACACATTTGATGTTTTAAGTTATGGATTCAGTGCCATTTGATGCTTGAAGATTTCACAAGTAGGGAAGTGCATTGAAAGCCTGTAGAAATGCTGTTTTTACTTCTTTTGGTGAGTTAACCATGAATCTGTGATCTTTGTATTGAAAGGAAAGGCAGCTGGGGTATTTCATTTGAAACTTGATTTTCTAAATTATTAGGAATACACAGAAGGGAGAAAGTACTTTTCTTTGTTGTTTTATTTGCACTGGCAGATCCTGGGCAAAGGCAATTTTATGTCCATTCCAGGTTATAAACTTTTTAGTTTTAGATGCATTTAGTATTTTTTGCACATGTCGAAAGTTAAGAAATTTGGCACACACTTGCCTTGGCTTTTTTAAGTCCTGAGATTTGTGGAGAGCTCTATGTAGTCTCTCAATGCCCAATATGTTTTGCCATTTCTTTGTCTTCTAGGAGAATACTTATAATTTGTACAAGAACATCTTGTGGTTGCTGGTGTTTAGATTTTTCAGGTATGCCTTTTATTAACAGATTATTTCTATGGCTTCTTGCCTCAAGATCTAGTTTTTCTTGGATTTCCTTTATAGATGCTTCTTTAGATTTTATTTCATTCTGGAGTTCTTCTATTTTCGTTTCATTTTTTTTTTTGCTTTGGCTTCTGTTATGTCAAGACATTTGGCTATTTGTTCTAGGTTATTTCCAAACCCAGTTAACTGCTCTGAAAAACCCTGAATAGCTGTTTGTATTGGTAGGAGTGCAGATTTCAGTTCATCCATGTTACAGGATGCTTCTGATTTTTGTTTAGTATTCACTTTTGAAGCTTCTTGTATTTTTGTTGTTCTTTGCCTTTTAATAACTGTTTCTTTGTCTGGTGAGGTGATTTGTGACAGCTTGTTTTTATTTTAGTTTGTAAATCCATTTGCTCAGTTGTTTGAGACATTTTGGCAAATCTTCAGATTCTTTTCTTTTCTCATGTAAGGGCCGCAGGCCTCAGCACATGTGCTCCAAGGTATTCAATTTTCTAACTTTCTTTTTTAAGGTATTTTGAGCTTGGAGCTTGCTAATTTTCCCAGTTATTAGTTCATCTGCATCATATAACATTTAGCACTTCTTTGTTTCTGCTTGTTATTTTGATGGCTGTTTAACAATTATTTTTTTTCTAATAATGAGAGCCACAGGGAAACAGTGTTCACAGGGCATACACCATCTTGGAATCAACCCTCTCCTGTTTTAGCATCATTACTTTCCACTAGATTTATAATCTTATGCTAGACTTAAGTAGGTATATGAGCCGTAACTGTCTAGTTCTAAAGTATCCTTCAAATTAGGTAATCCTAAACTATGTTGTTTTATAGAGGAACCAACTTATCTCACTTAACCCTTGCCCTCTTCCCCTCCTAAAAAAATTCTTCAGCTCTTTATTATGATATCCAATGTCTTATTACTAAAATATGCCTGACTTTTATATTAAACTGGAAAAACTAAAGCATTTTCACTGCTTGTATTTTATTCTCTATATCCACAATCAAGCATTTCCAGTTTTTCAGTGCTTATATCTTTTGTTTAGTCTCTTCCAACATACCGTTAGCTGTCATAATAGACTTTTTTTGACTCCCAACACCTAAATTTTCATCTTTTAATGTCCCCATAAATGTGGGTATCGTTGAATGAATTTGCGTCTGGGTACACAGTTTACCGCTATAGCCCTTGTGTTATCTTCATTTGTATTATACTCAAAAAGACCCGAAACTGTCTCAAAATGTTTTACAACTCCAAAATAACATTTCCTGGATTTATCAAGTACAAAAATAATATCATTTGCAAATAAAGTAAACCTTTTGATTACTATACCAGCTATATCCTTGAATTTGAGAGTCTATTATTTCCTTCGTAATGGCTCCAAATATAAATTATATAATAAAATGGAAAGTACACATACCAGCCGAGTTCATCTGTTGAAACACAGCTTTTCAGAGAGGAACCCTCCCATCTTAATTCTTGCATCTGACCATTAATATATCCTCTTTATTAATATGTTTATTCTGCCAGGAAACATAAATGCTGCAATTACCCTATTTATAAAATCCCAGTTGGCTCTACTGAATGCTATCTCTTCATCAAGACCCACTAACAATAGTAGAATTTTCTTACTCTTGACTTCCTTCTGGATCATCATTGGTCTGTTAATGTTGTCCGGTTTTTGCTTCCCCTTCATAAAATCACAATGAGCCATATCTATCAATTTTGGAAATGGCATTGTTATCCTCTTAGCTAGAACAGGCACTTATAATCACATTACCCTGGGTATGAATGGCCTTAACCCACTTTGGGTGTAATAGCCACCATGGCTCTCTTCCAAGATGCTGATACTCCTCCTTTAAAATATTGTTAAATAAAACCTTCCAGATCTTTTGTCCGTTTCTTTCTTTCTAGCATCCAGACTTCCATTTATTGTCGAAATATCATTTATTCCCGATGACTTCCCTGTTGAATTATTATGTTTCAACATCTTTAGTTCATCTTTTTCTGTCTTAGTAATTGATTGTTGAACCTCATCTTCCTCTAACCCTGACATAATTAAGACTTCCACAAATATTTCCAGTTGTGGCTTTTCGATTTTCCCACTCTTCTGGTTTATACAAATTTTCATAAAATGTTCAAAATATACGTAATGGGCTCCCTAAGTTTGGTGACAACCCTTTCTACTTTCTCTTGTCTATCTTGTTTTGTTAATTTGTTTATAGAGTTGCTACCACAAATACTTGCTTAACAGCAACTTTCCAGTCTCATATATATTGTCCAGTAGTCCATTATTATCCTATTAGCACTGGGAGTTTGCTCCTCTTTGTGTTATGTGAGATTCCCTTTATTCTGCAATAATTTAACATTCATCAGTGCCCCCAATTAATTATTTCTTTCTCACATCACTTTCTTTCTTATTTCTACTATGATTTAAACTCCATTTATGTTTTATCCTACTCACTAGCTATTCCTTCTGAAGACATTTCTACTTTCTCTAATAATTCTTGAATGACTTCCATTAACGTTTCCTTAAATTCTCCTCTTTTTAACAAACATGTAGAAAGGTGCTAATGCCACATTTTTATTCCATGACTCTGCATCTTTATCTTAATTATTCTTTGTTGCATTATCTGTAACATTTATTGACTGTGTCTCAAAATGTCTGTACCAAATAATCTCATATAGTTCTTCACAAATTCACTATTTTTTTATATCTTCCTTCTAGGGCTTGCTGATACATCCTCACTACTGCAAATCAGGATGTATTTTCCAACCGTAAATAATATTCCTTACTGAAAGCTTACTACTTCTCCCAAGATTTGTCTATGCTCCATAACAGACTTTTTAAGTAGAATATAAATCAGAATAACCATCTTCTTCTGCTCATAACCCCTTACAAACCACATTTCCCTCTTCTGTCACTATCGGGACTTTTCTAGCAATCATTATTATTACTCCATTTTTCCATTGTTCCTGATATTCTTCTGAATATCCACCCTGACATCCTTTCTTTGTTAAATTCATATGTTAATTTCTATCCAAATATGTCTCATGTGACATTTGAAGCACACAGTTCTAATATAGTTTAGTGTTTTTTGTTTTTTAATATACATCATCATCATCATCATCATCAACACCATCCCCTCTTTTCCCATTTTCTAAATGGGGTTGAGGTGTTGTGTCAACTGTCACCATCTCTCTTGATTCAATACCACTCTCCTACCTTCTTTGACATTCACGGCTCAGTGTCAAAAGTCTCACACAGTCCATCTACCTCTTCTCCGGATTCCCTTGTTTCCTCTTGCCTTCTTTCCATCTGTTCTAAACCTTCTTCACCAGATAATTTTCAGCTTTTCTGCATACATGCCCAAACTACCTTAATTTGTTTCCTTTGACCTTGTCTGTAATTCGAGTTACTTGGGCCTTCTTCTCTGATGTCCTCATTTCTTCATTTGTCTCACAATGTGCATCCTGCACCCATTTCAGGCACTTCATCTCCATCCCTCTAGCTTTTTCAACTTCTCTGCCTTCACTGCCTAGGTTAATGTATCATAAAGTAGTACTGGTTGCACCACTGTTTAATACACCTTACCTTTCAGCTTCTTTGGCATTATTTTGTAATAAAATACCTCTGACACTCTATGGCAGTTGGCTGCATCCCCTCAGATTCTAGCTTTAGCCTCCTGTTCCAGACTTCCTTTCTTCTCAACCACTCCTCATAGATAACTGAAGCTGTTAATCTGTTCTGCTATTTTCTCTTCTATCTTATTTATGAGCGTCTTCTGATTCCCCCATTTGCTGACATTACAACTGTCTTATCTGTATTCAGTTTAATTCCATGTGCCTTCAGTTTTGCATTCCATTCCCTTATACTTTGCTGAAGTTTTTGCTCCGAGTCTGCCTGTAATGCCACATCATCTACATAGAGCAACATTGTTGATCTATCCCCTCCAACCTGTTTGCTAATGCAGTCCATCACTAGTACGTTCAGTAATGGGATCACAGCTAAACCATGATGCACACCCTGTCTCACTGGGAACCCCTCTGTGAAAATGAATACTGCTTGCAGTTGAGTCATTGGTTCTTTGTAAATAGCCTGTACCAATTCTGCCAGTGTTTCTAGGACTTTGAACCACCATAGAACTGTTCACATCACCTTTTTTGAGACCCTGTCATGTTTTTTCTAAGTCTACAAATGCCCACTTGGACTCTTTTCTCTTCTTAAACGTCTTCTCAGCTATTTGCCTCACTGCGAACATCACATCATTTCTTGATCTGTATCTGAACTGCTTATCAGCCATCTTACTTTCTACTACTCTGTGCTTTCATTTATCAATCACCCTCTCCAGGACTTTCATGCAGTGTGTCAGGAGTCTGATACCTCTATACTGCCAACAGCTGTGAACCTCCCCTTTATTCTTACATACATTCACTTGTATGATTATTCTCCAGCCATCTGGGATATGACTTTCTCTCTATACTGCTATGAGTAGCCTCAAGAGCCATTTGTCCTCTGTCTCAGTCAACATCTCTATTTATTTATTTATTTGCAGTTTGTTAACCGGGAAAGTCAATTGGGCCAAAATGAGCCCATTTTCAGTGGAGGCCTGGAGAGAAACACTCCATATACATTTATTACAAAGCTAATATCAACAAAGTTAAGAACAATACAATTTTCGAAACTACTAAAAACACAGTAACATAGAAGACAGAATAATAGCATTTGAATAAGGTGTTGTAACAAAGCATTGAATGAAATTAAAACATAAGTATTTTGGATTACATAAGTAAAACTTGGAGTGCAGGCACTTGTGCACTCAAAGTTTCATGAGGTGAGGGGTAGGAAGAATTAGAGCAAGAGAGTAGAACAGTGAAAGGTGAATAGGCTGAGTTATGAGAAAGGAAAAAAGGGAGAAGAAGTGGGAATGAAATGAAGGGAGTCACTAGGGTGAGTTATGAGAAAGGAAAAAGGGAGAGGGAGTGGAACTGACATAAAGGGAGTCACTAGGGTGAGTTATGAGAAAGGAGAAAAGGGAGAGGAAGTGGATACGAAATGAAGGGAGTCACTAGGGTGAGTTATGAGAAAGGAAAAAGGGAGAAGTGGGAATGAAATGAAGGGAGTCACTAAGGTGAGTTATGAGAGGAAAAAAGGGAGAGGGAGTAGAACTGACATAAAGGGAGTCACTAGGGTGAGTTATGAGAAAGGAAAAAGGGAGAGGGAGTGGAAATGAAATGAAGGGAGTCACTAGGGTGAGTTATGAGAAAGGAAAAAGGGAGAGGGAGTAGAACTGACATAAAGGGAGTCACTAGGGTGAGTTATGAGAAAAGAAAAAGGGAGAAGGAGTGGAAATGAAATGAAGGGAGTCACTAGGGTGAGTTATGAGAAAGGAAAAAGGGAGAGGGAGTGGAAATGAAATGAAGGGAGTCACTAGGGTGAGTTATGAGAAAGGAAAAAGGGAGAGGAAGTAGGAATGAAATGAAGGGAGTCACTAGGGTGAGTTATGAGAAAGGAAAAAGGGAGAGGGAGTGGAAATGAAATAAAGGGAGTCACTAGGGTGAGTTATGAGAAAAGAAAAAGGGAGAAGGAGTGGAAATGAAATGAAGGGAGTCACTAGGGTGAGTTCTGAGAAAGGAGAAAAGGGAGAGGGAGTGGAAATGAAATGAAGGGAGTCACTAGGGTGAGTTATGAGAAAAGAAAAAGGGAGAAGGAGTGGAAATGAAATGAAGGGAGTCACTAGGGTGAGTTATGAGAAAGGAAAAAGGAGAGGGAGTGGAAATGAAATGAAGGGAGTCACTAGGGTGAGTTATGGAAAGGAAAAAGGGAGAGGGAGTGGAAATGAAATGAAGGGAGTCACTAGGGTGAGTTATGAGAAAGGAAAAAGGGAGAGGGAGTGGAAATGAAATGAAGGGAGTCACTAGGGTGAGTTATGTCAAGGAAAAAAGGGAGAGGAGTTGAAATGAAATGAAAGGAGTCACTAGGGTGAGTTATGAGAAAGGAAAAAGGGAGAGGGAGTGGAAATGAAATGAAGGGAGTCACTAGGGTGAGTTATGAGAAAGGAAAAAGGGAGAGGGAGTGGAAATGAAATGAAGGGAGTCACTAGGGTGAGTTATGGAAAGGAAAAAGGGAGAGGGAGTGGAAATGAAATGAAGGAGTCACTAGGGTGAGTTATGAGAAAGGAAAAAGGGAGAGGGAGTGGAAATGAAATGAAGGGAGTCACTAGGGTGAGTTATGGAAAGGAAAAAGGGAGAGGGAGTGGAAATGAAATGAAGGGAGTCACTAGGGTGAGTTATGAGAAAGGAGGAAAGGGAGAGGGGGTGGAAATGAAATTAAGGGACTCACTAGGGTGAGTTATGAGAAAGGAGAAAAGGGAGAGGGAGTGGAAATGAAATTAAGGGACTCACTACGGTGAGTAATGAGAAAGGAAGAAAGGGAGAGGAAGTAGGAATGAAATGAAGGGAGTCACTAGGGTGAGTTATGAGAAAAGAAAAAGGGAGTGGAAATGAAATGAAGGGAGTCACTAGGCAGAGTTTTGAGAAAGGAGAAAAAAAAGGATGGGGTGCAGAAAGAATATTGAGGTAGTCAGGTGGGGTGAGAGCATGAGCATTCCCAATGAAAAGATAGATGGGAACGAAGCATGGTCTTGAAGGTGCAGTGGTTTTGGGAGATCTGAATGTGTGGGGGGGTGAATAGTATAGGCAAGTGAGGGAGAAAGACAGGATAAATTGCCCAGGTGCAAGTAAGGGTTTGTACACTTCGAGAAGGTTCTGGTTACTGGACCTGAGTAGTCTGTCAGGATAATGCAAGGTGAGTATGGAGGAGAGGTAAGGGCAGTTAGGGGGTTTGAAAATGAGTTTGTGAACAGTTAACAGTTGAATGTAAGACAGATAGTGGGGGGAGTTCCTGCCAGTTCAAAAAGTGGAGTGCTTCACAGTGGTGGGAGGAGGATTTGGTCTAAGTAGCAAACTTAGAGATTTTATTGTAGCAGGATGACAGTTTTGACTTTAGGGGGGATTGAAGTTTGGTAAGGAGATGGGAACCATACAAGAGAGAGGGAATGAGGTAGGAAATAGACAGTATATGTTTGGAAGAGGGAGTGAGATAACGGCTGTGACGATACTGCATTCCGAGCTTTTGTTGTGTTTTCTTAATACTAGTTTGTATGTAGGTTCATAGGTAGGTACTGGGCTATCTGCCCGAGGGGATTTATAAGCCTAGCCAGCTTGTGTCAGCTTTCGCCACCCCATTGATTAATTAACTGAGCCTCTGTCAAGCAGAGCCAATGAAGTGATCCCTGGGGTGTATTTTCTGTTACCCATCCACTCATCAAGGCTTCTCTTGAAGAGTGTTAGTGAGGGGCTCTGCCTAATGTAGTTAGGAATTTTGTTTCAAAGCATGGGGAGTCTCTGTGATAGGAGTCTATCCCTCCAGCATGTTCTATTTATTGTTGTGGTGAGGTTTAGCTCACTAGAGCGCATGGCTCGCAGTGACTTGGATTTCTTTAGGTGGAGCATGTCCATTAATTCTGAGTTGGACATGGCTTTGTAAGTCAGGCAGAGATCACCTCTGAGTAAGCAATATACCACTAGGTACAGCCGGAGTTTTTTCATTCAGGCTGCATAGGACATATGTTTGAGGCCAGTAATCCTCTTGGTGAGGTACATTTGTGGTCTTTCCAGTTGTTAGAAGTGTCTTGTGAGGTACATCCCAAATGGGGCATTGTACTCTATGATGGGTCTGATGAGTGACGAGTAGAGGGGCACTATAACCTCTTTATTTCTAGATGCAAACCCCTTAGTAATTAGATGGGCCACATAGAAGGATTTCCTGACTACTTTGGCAATATAATTGTCAAGGGAGAGATTACTATCTACCTGGGTCCCCAGATCTCTTATTACCTCTTCTGTATTAAGGGGGCTGCCGCCTATGTGGTAATTTGTGGGTGTTTTGTTTTTCTCAAACAGGATGACTATGCATTTTTTGCCATTTAGCTTGAGGCCATGACTTTAACACCAGGTGTCTGTCTCAGTAAGGTCTTTTTGAAGGATGTCCATGTCAGCCGGAGTGTCAGTTATGGCTCCCAGTTTGCAGTCATCGGCAAACTTGGTTAGCCATAGTCCTCCTGTGTTTACCTGTACATCTGAGAAATATATGCCGAACAGTAGGGGTCCCAGAACTGAGCCTTGCGGGACACCACTTGTGACTGGTTTAGAGTCGGACCTGGAGCCCACTATTCTTACCGTGTGAGTTCTGTTTGTAAGCCAGTTGGCAACCCATCTTGTGATGTAGGGGTTTATGTTCAGGCTGGTGAGTTTTTCTATAATACCCGAGTGAGGAATGGTGCTGAATGTCTTGGCGAGATCAAGCTAGGCTGTGTGAACCATCTTTCCCTCGTCTATGGCCTTGGTGACTGTCTTGAAGAATTCCACCAGGTTTAGTAGGCATGATCTGCCCTTAACAAAGCCGAACTGGGTCAGGTCAAGTGTTTGGAGGTTCCCAATGTCTTTGTTAATGAGTTCCATGATGATGAGCTCCATAGCCTTGCAGACCAGGCTAGTCAGGCTTATGGGGCGATAGTTACCAGGGTCAGTTGTGGCCCCTCCTTTATGGAGCGGAATAACCGTTGCTGTGCACCATTCTATGGGCACGTAGCCTGTGGAGAGGCTGAGGGTGAACAGCGTGTTTAGTTGGGTGGTTAGTTCCTTCTGTAGTTCTTGCAAGATGCAGCCTGGGACACCATCTGGCCCCATTGGTGCTGTGTTTTTGGCTTTTGAAAGTGCTGTTTTCACTTGTGCTTCTGTGATTTCTGGGACACTACACTTTTCCAGTATTGTTATGGGCCCTTTTGAAGGTGAGAGGGAGGTGAAGTTTGCACTGAATCTATCTGCCAGGATGTTGGCAATATCAGTAGGCTCAGTATATTTTCTGCTATTTTGCACTAGCTCAGAGCATATCTGTGAGTTGCCACTTAGATTCTTGACATAGCTAAAGAAGGCTTTGTGGTTATCTTTCGAATCATTGGCTATTTTGTTTTCAAAGTTAGCCTTGGATGATTTTATGAGGGACCTTAGTTTCTTACTGATACTGATCAGGGATGTCTTTCCTTCTTGGGATTTGCTTTTTTTCTGAAGTAGTTTCCTCCTTCTATTGTATAGCCTGTTTATGGCAGGGTTCCACCAGACTGGTTTCCTTCTCTTAGGAAAGTGAGTCTTGGTTTTTCTAGGGATGGCATGATCCATGCATCCTTGTAGGTGCTCATAGACTGCAATTGTAAAGGATTCTGCATCTTGGGCAGTGTTATCCTTTAGTGTGGGGATGGTGAAACGTACCACCTCTGCCTTAAGTAAGGTGAGGTTTGCTTTAGAAAAGTTTTTTACTGTGGTTTCCTTGATTGGGGGTGGTGGTGAGGTGTGGACATCCGGGGTGATTAGTTTATGGTCTAATCTAACCAGTGATGGGTTGACCTCCGGTACGGAACACCTGTCACCCATGTTGGTGATGACCAGGTCCAATATGTTGTGGCCTCTGGTAGGGGAGTTTACCAGCTGATCCAGGGCATTTGAGTTGATAAATTCCAGGAAGCACTGAGCCTGGGAGTTTGTACTCAAGTAGTTTTCCCAGTTAATGGTAGGGTAATTGAAATCGCCCAATATCAGGGTGTTCGGTAGGACCTTCATGTTTTCCAGTGTCTCCAGAAAGGTGGAATGGTGGTTCTGGGTCATGGAGGGTGATCTGTAGCAGGCCACAATTGGCATTGCAGATTTGCCCGATGTTAGTTGCACATGGATGATCTCAGAGGTATCATGCTGCGCCACTAACCTGGAGGTGTGGGTATCCTTGATGAATATGGATACACCCCCTCCTTTTGTGTTTCAGTCCGTGGTCTGTGGCCGAAATGTTTGGTATGAGTTGTAGCCCAGTAGTGCTGGAGTGCTCTCTGGAGCTTTGAAGCATGTTTCAGTTACTGCACAGTTGTCGACGTTCTCCATACTTAGGAGTGCTTCGAGTGCATTCATTTTGAGATTTAAACTCCTGGCGTTGAGTAGCATACGGTGGTGGGTTTGAATTTTGAGCCTTGTTTAAAAAAGGCACTATGGGGGCAGCAAGAGCCTTGGCCAGTATTCAAAAGCCAAGGGGTGACAGGTGCAAGCCATCTCTTGCGAAGCAACGCGGCTTGTCGAGCATGTCATCCCAGACTGACAGACACTGGATCCCCTTTGAATGACACCAGAAGCTTATCCAATTGTTGAAATTGATAATTTTTTCTTTATACTGAGGTATCATTCTTGGTGAGGGCAGGATGCTACTCAGGGTCAGGGTCATACCCGCCTGGGCTACATGATCAGAGAGCTCTTCCATGTCTCTTTTCATGTGTCCAGGGAGGTATGTCTCAGGTCATTCACACCAACATGAACAATGACAGAGACATATTTGTACTTGTTCTGGAGTGACCTGAGTGCTTGTGTTATGTGGTGGATTCTGGCTTCTGATAAGCAGCTAACAGTAACCTTCACCTTGTCCAGCCTAGTGAGTGGGACATCAGTGTGCCTGACTATTGAGTCACCTATTACTAGTGTGTTAGGTATGTTATTTTGCCTTAAGGGCTGTGATTGTGCGGCAGATTGATTTTGTGTTTTATGTGTTGTCTGGTTTGTGACGGGAGGTGCAGGTTTTGTGGGTGTCTGCTTTGGAGCTCTCTGATACTTTTGCAGGTTTTTATTTAGAGCATCCAAGTATGATTTTGTGTATTTATGTGTATTTTTTGCCAGTGCTGGTTTAGTAGGTCTATGTGAGGCTGGAGGTGTGGTGCAAGTGTTAACCTTCTCCTCGTGAATGTCTGTTCCAGTCTTGGGTGGAGAGACCTTAGCCTCCAGTTTGGCTGTATAATTGCATCTCTCGCATATGTTAGTGTTTTGTGGTAGGAGGAGAGGGCTATCTTTGTACATGAGGCAGTTGTAACATTGCCTCAGGATACCCAGATTCACCAGCTGGACTGGAGACTACACCTGAAGTTGCCCTTTGGTCATGCCTGAATAGTAGGTTGAGCTGCTTAGTCACTTGTTTGGTGAGGCAGTCAAGTGTCGGGGTATATTAGTGCTTGCTATTACGTTTGAGCAAGTGCTGGACTGTAGGATGCTTTTTGAGTGCTTAGGTTGAGAATTAGACTAGTTTCAAGTGAAAAACTGAAGAGGAGACTTAGTGGAGCCGGAAATAATTTAACCCTAGCTAACCGGTGCTGCCTGGTGCACAAAACCGTGCAAACGCTGTTTTTAAACTACTAGCTTCTGGGCTGGAACCACTCCTCCAGGGACAGATGGCTGCTCAAAGTTCCCCTCTCTCACAGGTGAACAGAGAAACTTCCCTCTATCCAAGTAAGGTATGGGCAACTCAGAAACTTGTAACACAGCCCTGAATTCAGCACTAGCCTGAAAACTGGACTATACTAGCTTAGAAAGGCGGGAAAACAAGACATTTTTTTTGTTTTATTTTTTTGAAAAGATAAGGCAAAAACAGTAAAAAGTACACTTAAAACAGCTTTAAACAACTACAAGCGATCAGAAAAGGCTATCACACTTTAGTGTGTAGCCTACAGCAGTTAATTTAAACAAAAAAACTACTTTTTAAAAGTGCAGACATTCAAATAAGTACAATACGTGAAAAAAACAAGCTTTTAAATCACAATAAATGCTGGAAAAATCAGCGTTTAGGTGGAAAACAGTTAAGTACAGCAAGATACAGAAAACTGATACTCAATCACTCCAAAGTCTCTCTTTTAAGCTAGAAGGCTTGTATCAGTTTAAGGCTTTCTAGTGCTTTCCAGTAGGTTAGTTACAGGAAAGATGGGACACAAGTGCAGATGTGGTCTTTTAAACCAGAAAGTTGAAAGAGATGGAAAACTTCCCAAATGATCAATAAACTACAATTCCTGGGCCAAGAACCAATCCTCTTGTGGTAGACAGGCTACCTAGTACTTACCACTCCCACTGATAAGCTAGAAGGCTGCACTCCAACACAAAGGCTTGGGGGGCTCAGAAGCTTACATATGAATGTCAAACTTTAAATGTTCATCAATGCTAAAACCTAGAAGTTTTGCATGGACTATTTCAATGGGAATCTTATTCTGACTGACTATTGAGAAGGAATTTTTATCAACAGAAGTGTTTTTAGATGGGGTAAAGATCATGATTTTGGTTTTGGATGTATTGTGACAAGGTGATTTTTCAACATACAAGACTTGGTACAAGAGAAGGCATCTTGTGTTAGTTGCATGAGTTTGGGGAGAGAGATTGAGCATAGCAAATTGTGGTGGAATTGTCCTCGTATTGGACAAGTTTTGTATTAGGAATGCACTGATAAAAATTATTAATGAAGATGTTAAAAAGTAAGGGACCCAATATTGAGGCTTGTGGAACTCCTGTTGAAGTGTGAAGGAAGGAAGAGGTACTATTGTTCCACTTGACGGCTTACTGTCTATTACAAAGGTAACTGGAAAACCAGTTAATAGAGGAGGGGGAGAGATTGAGAAGAGAGAGTTTGGACAAGAGAAGGCTGGGGGAAACAGTATCAAAGGCCTTTGATTAAGTCTAGGAGAAGAGTAGATAAATGTTGTCAGAGTCTCTGGCACTGTTGATGATGTCAAGGTAGGAGAGAAGGGCAGTGGTAGTACTATGTCCAGGTCTAAATCCATGTTGAGTTGGAGAAATAAGTTGATTGTCTAGGAGGTAGGGAAGGAGTTGCAAGTGTATGCACTTTTCAAGGACTTTTGAGATAGAGGACAGGATGGCTATAGGACAGAAATTGGAAATTGCAGTATTGTTGCCTCCTTTGTGGAGGGGAATTAGGGGCTCTGGGTTTGACATGGCCTTGTATGTTAAGCAGAGATCGCCTCAGAGTCTAGCAGGTTGACTGACGTGATCCCCGGGGTGAATTTCCTTTCTCCCATCCAATCATCAAGGTTCCTTTTGAAGAGGGCCAAAGAGGCACTCTGCTTGACATGAATGGGCAATCAATTCCAGAGTCTGGCGAGTCTCTGGGTCAGGAACCTATCCCCCCAGCATGTTTTGTTTACTGTTGATGACAAGGTTTAGATCCCTGGAGCATGTGGCTCTGAGGGATTAGGATTTCTTTAAGTGTATCATGTCCAACAGCTCTGGGTTTGACATGGCCTTGTATGTTAAGCAGAGATCGCCTCTGAGTAGACAATATATGACAGAGTATACCTGGAGTTTTTTAAAGTGGTCAGCGTAGGGCATCTGCTTTAGGCCTGTGATTTTTTTTAGTGAGGTATTTCTGTGGCCTTTCCAGTTGTTGCAGATGTCACGAGAGGTACATACCAAATGGGGGCATTGTATTCTATAATGGGTCTAATGAGGGATGAGTACAGTGGGACAATAACCTCCTTTTTTTTCTGGATGAAAAGCCCTTAGTGATGAAGTGTGCCACATAGAAGGATTTCCTGACTGTTATGGCAATGTGAATATCGAAGGTGAGACCACTGTCCACCTGTGTCCCTAAGTCTCTTATCACACTTTCGGTGCTTAGTGTACTGCCACCTATATGGTAATTCACTGGTGCATGTTTTTTCCCAAAGGGGATAACTATACATTTCTTGGCATTGAGCTTGAGCCCATGGCTCTGGTACCAAACATCTGTTTCTGTAAGTCCCTTTTGTAGAGTATCCACATAATTTGGGGATTCAATAATGGCTCCTAGTTTGCAGTCATCTGTGAACTTTGTTAGCCAGAGTCCCTTAGTGTTGGCCTGTACTTCAGAGAAGTAGAGGCCAAACAAGAGTGGTCCCAGGACTAAACCCTGAGGTACTCCACTTGTCACTTATTTGGAGCTGGATTTGGAGTCAGATACTTTTACAGTGGGGGTTCTATCAGTAAGCCAGTTAGCAGCCCATTGGGTGACTTAGGGATTAATGCCTAGCTTAGTAAGTTTATCTATGATTTCAGAGTGGGTGGATGGTGTCAAAGGCCTTGGCAAGGTCTAGATAGGCTGTGTGGACCACCTTACCCTTGTCCATGGCTTTGGAGACTGATTCGAAGAAGTTGGTTCTATGATTGTTTTGAAGCTTGGAGAAGTAGGACTTTTGATCTAAAGCAATTTGTTTTTTCACTTTATTACAGAGTTGTTTATACTCAGTAAGGGTGTTAGGTGTTTTAGATTTATGGTAACGCTGCCAAGATTTATCTCAGAGATGCATGAGTGTAATAGTTGCTTTAGTTAGCCAAGGGATGGATTTGGTTTTGATTCTTTTAGTTCTGGGGGAGTGAAGCTATCTAGTAGGTTACTGAATGTAGTATCGAAGTATGTAACAGCATCATCAAGAGGGAGGATTTTTACAGGGTTCCAGTTCATATGTTTTAGTGAGTCACAAATGGTTATGTAAAGGATATATTTACAGAGCTTTTTCTGAACCATCTATGTTTACACAGCTCCATTTGGTGAATTAGACAAGAAGATGATCTAAATGGTCATCCTACTGCTAAATGCTCAGTGATGAAATGCTTGATTGGAACCTGCTGGATAACAAGAACTCCGGCTTTGTTTGCATAACTAGAGATTGTTTATTGAAGATTTGCAATTTTACAGAGCTTTCTATTGGCTGGACATAAAGAATAGGGCTATATATTTGACACAAGCATGTTTCACATAAGCCCACTATGTATCAACAGGCATTGCTGTATTCTGGGCTGTGGTGTAGTTCCTGTGTTGTCCATTACCTTACTTGGATAGAAGGAAGTTTCTTTGCTCACCAGTGGGAGTGGGGAGCCTTGAGCAGCCTACCTGTCCCTGTAGGAAGTGACCTCAGCACAAGAAGCTGTAGTAATTGGTTGTTTTGGACCATTTCTAGCTCTTTTGTAGTTCACTGTTTAAAATCCGCGTTTGCACGGCTTTGCACGGTTGTGCGCATAGAGCAGCGCCGGTTAGACAAGGTTAAACTTCTTCTGGCTCCGCCAGGTCTGCTCTTCAAATTTTCCCTTAAGGAAGCTCTACTCTTAGTATAATCAGACTACTCACTATATTATAAGCCTAGCACTTGTTCTCAATACTTCTCTACTAAGTAAGCACTCTCGTACTAAGTAAAGCACTACATCTACTTACCACCCCTGTGAATATCCACTTCCCTTAAAGGTACAGCACTCCCTTATACTGTTCTAGCATGTCGCGTGGTAGATTACTGGCATCCTCTCCAGTTCAGCTGGTCAATCTGGGTATCTTGAGACAATGCTACAATTGTCTCATGTACACAGACAACCCTCTCCTCCTCCCAACAAACACAAATACATGTGAGAGATGCAACTATATAGCCAAACTGGAGGCTGAACTCTCTCAACTCAGGGCTGGCATGACCAGACAGGAGGAGATGGTAACCACACACACAACAATCCCAGTCCCACATAGACCTACCACAACTGCAAACCAAACACATAAAAACACAAAGACATACTCAAAGGCTCTAATAAAAAACTTACCAAAACAACAGAGGCTCCCAAAGCAGACATCCAAAAATCCACCATCTCAAAACAAAACACATGCAACACATACTTCAATAAATCAGTGTGTCAACCAATCACAGCCCTTAAGGCCAAACACCATGCCTGATACACTAGTAACAGGTGACTCTGTAGTCAGACACACTGATGTCCCGCTGACCAGGCTGAACAAGGAGAGGGTGACTGTGAGCTGTCTATCGGGAGCTAGGATCCGCCACATAACACAAGCACTCAAGTCACTCCAAAGCAAGTACAAATATGACTCCGTCATTGTCCATGCTGGTGTGAATGACCTGAGACGTACCTCCCTGGACTACATGAAAAGAGACATAGAGGAGCTGTCCGATTATGTAGCCCAGGCTGGTATGACCCTGACCCTGAGCAGCATCTTGCCCTCACCAAGAATGATACCACAATACAAAGACAAGATGATCAGCTTTAATAATTGGCTCAAGTACTGGTGTCATTCTAAGGGGATCCAATGTCTGCCTGCCTGGGATGACATGTTGGACAAGCCATGCTGCTTCACAAGGGATGGCTTACACCTGTCACCACTGGGCTTCCGGATATTGGCTAAGGCTCTTGCCACCCCATAGTTCCTTTTTTAGGCAAGGCTCAAAAGACAAACCCACCTCCTTAGAAAACAAAATGGAAAAAACTAAGGGTAATGCTGCTCAACGCCAGAAGTCTAAATCTCAAGATGCAGGCACTTGATGCACTCCTCAGCATGGAGAACATCGACGTCTGTGCAGTAACTGAAACCTGGTTCAAGGCTCCTGAGAGCACCCCAGTGCTACCAGGCTATACCTCGTATCATGCCTTTCGGCCCCAAAACCCGGGCCGAACCACAAAGGGAGGGGGAGTGTCCATATTCATCAAGGACACCCACACCTCCAGGTTAGTAGCAACACATGAAGCATCAGAGACCATACAGGTGCAACTAACCATAGGCAAAACTGCTATACAACTGGTAGCATGTTACAAGCCACCCTCCCAATCTCAAGAACCTCACTCAGCCTTCCTGAAGACATTGGAGGATATGAATGTATCACAAAATACCATCATACTTGGAGACTTCAACTACCCAAACATAGATTGGGTACATTATTCTAGCCCTAATACCCTAGCCCAAAGGTTCCTGGAATTCATAAATTCAAATGCACTGGAACAACTAGTCACCTCTCCCACTAGGGGAGATAATATACTAGACCTGATCATCACAAACATGGGGACAAAATGCTCCACACTGGAAGTATGCCCCTCACTAGTGAGATCTGACCACAAACTAATCACCTTGGATATACATATCCCACCTCCACCCCCAGCACAAAAGACCACAGTGAAAAACTTCTCAAAAGCAGACTTCACTCTTCTTAAGACTGAGATGGTATCCTTTAAGCCCACTGTGCCAGTGGATACCACATCCCACAATGCCGAATCCTTCACAAATGCTTTCTATGGACATCTCCAAGAATGCATGGCTCATGCAATCCCAAATAAATCCAAGTCCCTCTCCACCAAAGGCAAGCGTCCTGTCTGGTGGACCTCAGACATTAACAAATTGTATAACAAAAGAAGGAAGCTACTGCACATCAGAGCAAAATCCCATGAAGGGAAGACATCTCTGATCAACATTAGCAGAAAACTATGTTCTCTCATAAAAACATCCAAGGCCAACTTTGAGAGAAAAATCGCTAAGGACACTAAAGATAACCACAAAGCCTTCTTCAGCTATGTTAGAAACCTGGGCGTAAACCCTCAGATATGCTCAGAGTTGGTTCACAACAACAAAAAATATACTGAACCCACAGATATTGCCAACATTCTGGCTGACAGGTTCAGTGCAAATTTCTCCCCTCCCTCAGCCCCAAAAGAAGAAATACTTATCCCAGCTGAATGTAATCTCCCTGTCATCTCAGATGTCCAAGTGAGAACCGCCCTAAACAAAGCTAAAAACACAGCATCAATGGGACCTGACGGTATCCCGGGTTGCGTGTTACGTGAACTCCAAGAGGAGCTAAACCCACACATAAAAATGCTATTTAACCTTAGCCTTACTTCGGGATATGTATCTGAACACTGGCGTACAGCAACAGTGGTCCCACTACACAAAGGGGGTGCCTCTACAGACCCTGGAAACTACTGCCCCATAAGCTTAACCAGCCTGGTCTGCAAATCTATGGAAAGAATCATTATGGAACTCATAAACAGAGACATAGGGAACCTACAGACACTTGACCCCACCCAGTTTGGCTTTGTAAAGGGCAGATCCTGCCTTTTGAACCTGGTTGACTTTTTTGAAACAGTCACTAGAGCCATTGATGAGGGCAAAGCAGTCCATACAGCCTACCTGGACTTGGCTAAGGCCTTCGACACAATACCCCACTCAGGCATCATAGATAAGCTCAACAGCTTAAACGTAAACCCTTACGTCACTAGATGGGTTGCAAACTGGCTAAAGGACAGAACCCATAAAGTTAAAATCGCTGGAGCAATGTCAGACTCAAAGCCAGTCACAAGTGGTGTCCCACAGGGATCTGTCCTGGGACCCCTCTTGTTCGGCATTTATTTCTCAGATGTTAAAGCAAACATGGGAGGGCTGTGGCTGACAAAGTTCGCAGATGACTGCAAACTAGGCACCATAGTCAATACACCAGCGGACACATACATCCTACATAAAGGCCTCACAGAAATGGACAACTGGTGCCAGAGTCACGGCCTTAAACTAAATGCCAAAAAATGTATAGTCATCCCCTTTGTGAAAAACAAAGTACCCACAAATTATCACATAGACAGCAACCCACTGAGTACGGAAAAAGTAATCAGAGACCTAGGGACCCAAGTCGACAGCGACCTCTCATTTGACACCCACGTTGCCAAAGTGGTTAGAAAAACATTCTACCTCGCACACCTCATCATGAAGGGATTCACATCCAGATCCAAGGATGTCATTGTACCCCTATACTCCTCCCTCATCAGACCCATGATTGAGTACAATGCCCCATTTGGTATGTACCTCACCCGGCATTTGCAACAGCTGGAGAGACCACAAAAGTACCTCACCAAGAGGATCAAGGGTCTCCAACATATGTCTTATTCTGCCAGACTAAAGAAACTTCAGCTCTATTCAGTAGCATACCGCCTGCTCAGAGGTGATCTCTGCCTGATGTACAAGGCCATGTCCAATCAGGATCTGATGGACATGCTCCACCTCAAAAAATCCAAATCCATCAGGACCATGAGAGCTAAAGACTTAAACCTCGGCACAAGTATGAATAGGACATGCTGGAGGGATAGATTCATAACCGAGAGGCTTCCCATGCTTTGGAACAAGATCCCAGTTCATATTAGGCAGAGCCCCTCACTGACTCTCTTCAAGAGAAATCTTGATGAGTGGATGGGAGATCGTAAGTTTACCCCAGGGGTCACATCTGTGTCACTGCTAGACAGGGGCACAGTAAACTAATTCTATTATATAAGGGGACCTTCATTGTGTCACTACTAGACAGAGGCACAGTATTCTAAATTTATTCTCTACATTTTTGTACCATTTCATGGGGTGGCAAAAGCCACATCACTATGGCTAGGCTTACAAATGCCCCAGGGCAGATAGCCTAGTACTATACTATGAAACTATGAAACTATGTGTGTTGTGATTGGCCATAAGACCAGAAAATGTTTATAGTTCTTTTCTGAATGGCTCATGTCAGCATTTGTGAGTTCTGATAGGCAGGATGCATTGGATATGGAAACGGCATGTTCTTTCAAACTCCCCACATTTAAGCAGCTCTGATTTGATGAACTAAATAAGAAGATGATCTAAGTGGCCATCTCATAGCTAATAAAAACAATGATGAAATGCTTGATCGGAACCTGTTGGATCTGTACAGTTGGAGTTTGGTCGCTAAAGACTTGTGTCTATACAGAGTTATTTATGTAATTAAGCTTCTAGCAAGCATGCTATTGGCTCAACGACTGAACAAAGACACCATTGGTCCTGATCTACCATTGCGTCTCATTGATTGGCTAATTTTCTATTGGAAGCCAGAGAGTGGCATGTCTTTAGAGCCAGCTTTGATTTGCTGCATGAAATCAGCTTGGCCTTGTGTTTGATTGGTTTCAGATTGAAGGGATTTGGCATCACATTGTGCATGGTTATGGCTGCATCATATTTGAATGACTATTGAACCATGGCTCTATGATTAAAACTGATTGGTTCTTTTATGATTTTAGTCATAACAATTGGTTAATATCTGGCTGGAAAATGTAGAGTCATATTTCTTTTTGATTTGTTGACTAGAGATAATGTTTTATTGGTTTTCAACTCAAGGAAGTGCTTTCAATTTTCTTATGATTGGATCTTAGCTGTATTTTAGCATAATGATTGGTGGAAATGTTTAGGATCTGAAGAAGGCTACGGCCGAAAGCACTAATCCTTTTCGTAACCAGTGTTTGTTGTTTTTAACTTCGTTCTTGTTTTAATAAAACACATTTTTTCAGAGTTTTTTGCAAAGGGAGTCAGTGGTGGTATGTCCATTCTTCTACCATTTTAGAATCTTCTTTTATCATAAGATGAGTCTGGATCAGTACAGCTTCAGTGGATTTTTTTTCATTTAGAAGTTGCTGGAAGTAGATATGCCTTTGATGTCCTGTGGAGTGGTGAGTAGGTTGTTGCTGGCACCCCGTATGAAGAGTGTCTGAATATACTCTTTATCTTTCTGTCTTTGCCTTGCAATCTGATAAGAATTTCTTTGTGCCATATAATGAATCCCTCTCCATAAACCAGTAGAGTCCCTCTGATCCCTTGTTCTTTGCTATTGCAACTCCTCTATTGGACCCTTTGGTAATCAACCAGTATCCCTTCCTAGCCTGTTCTGTCTTTTCTATCTCACACTTTTTCCTGCACTTCTGCTTTCTTTTTATGACTTCCTGGAGTTGTGCGTTCCACAACCAGCTTTCCTTATGTGCCTCATTTCCATACCTGGCTAGGCTGCATATTTGCTCCGTAATCTTCACAGATGCTGTTTTGAGGCTCTACCATTCTTCTTCTACTCCAGCTATTTCTTCCTGTTTCTGAGGTGCTAAAGCCCTGAGTTGTTCATTGAACTCCTGTACATTATGTCTTCAGTGTCCATGTCTTCAACCTAGTCTCTGTTTAACTTATATCCTTATCTAACCACAGCTTTATAGTTGATTGTGGCAACCACTGGTTTATGCTGTGGGCTAGCTGTTTCACTGGGGATGACTTTGCAGTCATTGATCTGACCCCAGTGCCCTTTTTTATATCAGAAAGAAGTCTACCTGAGTTGCCTGTTGGCCCCTCTTGTATGTGAGCTTGTGGCTATCTCTCTTGCTGAATTATGTGTTGGCCACAATCAAACCATTTACCAGAGAGATGTCTAAATGCCATTTACTTCTTTATTCCTGTTGCCACACACATTTGGATGCAGGTAGTCCTCATATCCTGTTCTGTCTGTCCCAATATATGCATTCAGGACCCCCATTACCAACACCAACTCCTGCTGTCCTGCTTTATATAGTAAGTCCTGCAAATGTTGTCTAAATGTACTCTTCTACACAATCACAACTCCAATGTAGTGCATAGGCTGAGGTTATGAATACTGTCATATTATTACACTGAAGTCTGACTGACCTAAGTGTATCATTAATTTTATTGACATCTCTCACTGTCTTTTGAAGCCTTTTTTCACCACATGCCATATCTAGTCTGTCCTTCTGTTGAGCAGAAGACTTTGTATCCCAAGGCAAATGGCTTTGCTTTACTGCCTTTCCATTTTGTCTTCTGGATACATAGGATGTCCAGCCTCCTCCTTACCATTATGTCATCCACTTCCAAGCTACATCCTTTCAGTGAACATACACTGAGTGTAGCAATTCTTAGTTCATGCCTGGCAGGTTGATTGGTTTTATGTTCAGCATTTGCTCAACAGAGCTATCCCAGGTAACACAAGTTGAGCAACTGGACACCAGATGGCTAGTAGCTTATTGACCCAGGGCTGAAAGGCTTTATGGTGGGCTCTCACTGGCCAGTAGGAGCACATATACCCCTCCCACCATTAGCATGGGTCAATGACATAGATCGGAGTAGGCCAGTCCTCAACCCACTTATCAGCAGCTAATGCCCATGCCCATTTGCAGATATTAATCAACATGACCAAATCACCTAGAAACAATTTTTACAGAGATGAGGGGCTAGTCCTGATATGTTACAATCTGTGTTCTCCTATGTTAAAGATACTGTGCTCCAGAATCGATGTTCAAAAGGTTGGCCTGTGCAACTCTTTCTCCTATAGGTATCATCTTAGAGTCTGTACTGATGCCCACAACTCCATTCTTGGGTGAGTTTGAGAGGAAAACACACACATGTTTTGGGAGGGATGAGGAACCCCACAGCAACACTGGGAAAACATGCAGGCTCCATACAGGCACTGCTCAGAGATCAGGATTTTTCCTACTACCTTGTTCATGAGAGGTAAAGACTTTAACCATTATGCCAAATAGTCTTCAGTTTTTAAAATTACCTGTAAGGCCATTTACATTCCATGTTGATATTGATATATCAGTCATTATGATAAAAATATATTAGTTCCACCAGTAATACATGACAGTTCTTTTAATATTTGGCACATCAATCTCTTATTATGATTACTTATTCTCATGTCTGTTTGCATTGATGCATATTTTGATCAGCATGGAGAATAAATCTGCATATATTATTTTCTATACATTGCAATTTCTGAATCTTCTGGACTGAGCTTATATAATTCAGAAGTAGACTGTATTCTAATTTTGGAATTAGGGCATTTTTATATACAGCTGCACATGCTGTATGCACTGGGGGGGGGTGAAAGATTCAATAACAGATTTTGATTTGGAATAACATTTCAGTAATGATATTTACTTATGGGTGGTGCTTGACATTTACAGATTAATGCATAAAAACAATATATGCTACAATGAAAAATCTTCTCAAGAAATGTGAATATTATTGTTTCATCTGACTGTTCCTTATCCATTCTTCAGTACAAGAACTACATTACTACAGTCTACAGGTTTATGCTTGTTTGCAGATCAGCAAATGATGTGTTGACATTTGAAACTCAAGTTATCTACTTAACTTTCTCTATTCAGACCTTATTGTTGATAAACAGCTGTCCAATTATTGTAGGAGAGACAATATAAGAAGAGATTTTATTTCAGCAAAACAGCACAGAATCTTTAGTCTTATAAATAAGTGGAACCAGTGTGACTGGGCTAAGCACATTTTGGATTTAAGAGTTACGTTCAAGGCACTGTAATCAGTCATACAGATTGTCTGAGAATTTATTTAGTGTAAATGTCTGATTTATCTACAGAAATAATAGAATATATTTGCTTTAACTTCTTTAACTTCCAATTATACAATCTAGTAAATACATGTTGATATTGATCAGCACAAAAAAGCTGCTCCTTAATCCCTAATGTGAGCAGGTACTTCAAATAACCTTTTAGAGCCAGAATCTCCTCTGGACTATCATCCATACTTTTGAGACTCTTTATTGCTTCAAGACCAGTGCTATTCACTATTATATCTGCTCTCAGCAATGCAAAAGCTGTAGCAAAACTGACATTTGTAAATATTGTAGAAGTGGAAGACAAAGATACTATTCATACACAGTGACTGTACATAAATGATAGTTTAAACATTGAAATTATATCGTGCTGGTTTCTTTGAAATGCATTTTTGTATATCTCACATCACTTAGAATAGGGAAAGAACCATTTTATAACATCCTACAATATAGCTAGCTGTTCTTCTAACCATACCATTTAATAATTCTAACACCTCTGTGCAAGAATAACAATTGGTTCCTCCTTCATTTTTTTGAATTCTATATAAACTTGACAGAGTTGTCATTATAAACATGTATATTAACTGTTATTGCTTATATGATCTGTTCCCTAATTTAGATAGTTTACCTTGTGAAAGTTATATTATTTTGTTGTGTATAACATTTACTTCCTGCTAATTTCAGAACATTGTATGTTGTATATTTCGTTTTCATTTATATTGTAAACTAGGCATGTGATTGGTCATATTTGATCAGTGCCCAGCCCCAATAAACAATGTATCTAAAACAAAGAATGTAAAGTTCATCTTTAAAATAAGAGTGATGTCATGTATAGCAATGCTTCAGAAACTGTGCGTGTTTCATTAAGGGAATTAAAGTTGCTAGGTGTCATTGTGTGATCCAGCGCCAAGTTGCTAGGTATCATTGTGTGATCCAGTGCCAAGTTGCTAGGTGTTATTGTGCGACTCAGCCACCAGAGTCTGTCTGTATTAAAGCTTCATGAGGAAAGCATTTCATCTCTGTTTCTCATTAACTGTTCAACCTTTGCACTGTACATTCTTGAATGATATACATATAAATTAGATGTAACTGAGTTGAAACTGTCAAATAATGCATTAAAAATATATATGTGTAATGGATTTGGGTTCTGGACTTGACAGAAGTCAGAGAAAGTATTTCTTTTTCCAAGTTTTAATGATGTCAGAGTTGATCACATTAGCTACCGGGGGCATATAAATAACTATCAATAAAAGGTAGGCTCTTTTTTTATTTTCGCCCTCTTAACATGTCCTACAGCTGACAATCATTTACTCTGAATTTACACCTATTGCTCTATTAATTTCTAGTGTTTCCATACTATCTCTCCCAGGTGGGACCACAGTAGCAGTTTGGGAATGGAAAGTGGTTTAGAACAGAGCAGTGGCAGCATCCCATGTGGTATCCTGTGTTAGGGGATTTATTCCTGTACATTGCAACTGGCCACAGCTGGAGTGGTCGGCAGCATCCCATGTGGTGCCCTGTGTTAGGGGATTTTTTCTTGTACATTGTAATTGGCCACAGCTGGAGTGGTTGGCAGCATCCCATGTGATGTCCTGTGTTAGGGGATTTACTACTGTATGCTGTAATTGGTCACAGCTGCAGTGGCTGGCAGTAGCCCATGTGGTGTCCTGTGTTAGGGGATTTATTATTGTATGTTATAATTGGTCGCAGCTGGCAGCATCCCATGTGGTGTCCTGTGTTAGGGGATTTATTGTATGTTGTAACTGGTTACAGCTGGAGTGGCCGGCAGTATCCCATGTGGTGTCCTGTGCTAGGGGATTTCTTCCTGTACATTGTAATTAATCACAGCTGGAGTGGCCGGCAGCATCCCATGTGGTGGCCTGTGTTAGGGGATTTATTTTTGTATGTTGTAATTAGTCACAGCTGGAGCAGTCAGCAGCATCCCATGTGGTGTCCTGGGTTAGGGGATTTATTCCTGTACCTTGTAATTGGTCACAGCTGGAGTGGCCGGCAGCATCTCATGTGATGTCCTGTGTTAGGGGATGTATTCTTGTATGCTGTAAGTGGTCAAGGCTGCTGGCACATTATTCTTAATAGTGTCAGTTTTTTCCAACCTACCTTCACATCAAAAGTCCTAATGATAATCTGCTATATGATTACAGAATTATACCCATCACTAATATTGTGTCAAATCTCAGGTAGAAACCCCTCACTGCCAGAATGCTTATTAGACCTCTCAAATGTATGTCTTTTGGAAGTAGATCTCTATTTTCAGCATTGTGTTCCTATGTTCAGGCTTGATTTACTTCTTCACGTACTTTTGTAGATATTTAGTAAACAAGAAGCTGCACTATAATGCACCACACAGGTGGCATTAATATTTTAAAGAAAGTAGCCCCACATAGTAAATCTCAGATTTTCAGAAGCAAAAATAAATGATTTTGTGATGTATTTTTTAGTCCACAGATTTTTTTACTGCCTTTTAAACAATGTTCATAACTTCATGCAATTTTTATTGCCCTTTTTTTTAAACTTTGCTTTTGAATAATAGCCCACAACTGTAATAGATGTGGAAGGAGTTATGTGCTCTTTGGAATTCAAATGTAATGCTAATTAGATGTCCAGATTTTGGTTGGACCCTTTGTACATATTTTAAGTGTCTGCAGGTTGGGAGTTGGCAAAAAGCTGCCCTTTCTTACACCCCACACCTTTTCCTCCAATGCTTGAGCCATCAATTCAACTTTAGGCTTTCTTTTTTTCTCAGAGAAAGCATTTTTGGAGAACCGTGGTCATATTTAGACAGTGTTCAACTAGAAACCATTGTTATCTTTTGAGCAGTAAACAGTTTCTATCAGTAAATACTTCATCTATATTGTGCCACATTCATTTATTTTTGTCAGAAAGCCTTTTTAAAGGATGACTTACCAGTCCCTTCTTCAGTTATTCTAGCATGAGCTTTAATTTCCATATTAAATATTGGAGTCCTCAGGTGAAAATGATAAGTGGCAAAGACTTTGGAGAAGCATCCTTTGCCATCAGTCTGAAAAATAAATATGCATGACAAACTGAGACCCACTCCATATTCAGCCTCAGGAAATATTTGTTCAGTCAATTAGTAATGGTCATTTGTGCTCTCCATGTAACACACCTAAAGCAGAGTGTGTGTGTGTGTGTGTGTGTGTGTGTGTGTGTGTGTGTGTGTGTGTGTGTGTGTGTGTGCGCATGTGTGTGCGTGTGCGTGTGCGTGTGTGTGTGTGTGTGTGTGTGTGTGTGTGTGTGTGTGTTGCTGTTGTGTACTGCCAAAGTTAATAATGATTTGTGAATGCATCAGTATAAAATAGAGGATTATGATTGGGTCTTCTATAATGACCCACATATTATGCATTTGAGACATGAATGCCAAAAAATCACTTTGAGAATGAAGCTTGAAAGGTCTTGTCATTAGCAGCATAATATGTTTTAAAGCTTTCAAAGCTGGTAAAGCATTTAGTTGCATCAAACAGGCAGTAGCATATCTGAAAACATCTTTTCTAAGTTATTCTGGGCAAATACAAAAATAATGGTGGGGGTGGGGATCAAAATCAGGGACAGTATACCTAAAAAGTGAATAGAACAACAAGTATTTCATCAACATAAAATTAAACATTCTATGAGGAACAGGACAAAAATATATTTCACAATCGCGAGATTTTCTGAAAAATTAGTGTCAGTTGAAGGATGCAATAAGTTGCCTGGCAGGAAGTAAAACAGCTTTTAAAAGCTGGGAGCCACTTTGACCTGCCACACTTTTTGTTTATATGTATGACAAAGTCAAGGTCTTATAGCTTTTAAAGGTTATTTTACCCCCGTCACTTTTTTTTGTTGGCCAGCACTGTCCCTAGCTTAAGATCCAGTCATAACAATGCTTAAGGATGCATAACAAACTTTTGTTATGCACCACTAAGCGTTGTTAAAATTGGGTATTATGCAATGCAAATACATTACAAGATCTTTTTCCAGATATTAGAGTGTAATCACAGAACTCTATGCACTACAATGATATCAGACTTCTCTTAAAGGACAACAGTGTAATCAGAATGCTTTTGTCCTACAGGATGAATATCAGAGCCGACATACCGACATACCATTAATCAGTACAGATCATTCAAGTTCCACATAGACATTCTAGAATGGTGTTAAATGCTACAGCAAAAATAATAGCTTGTGTTGTAATTAATTTTTGTACAGTGTTACTATCAAAAATGGTGCTGTAGAGTAGCAATAATATCAATGTGTTATTTCAGTACAGTATGGCGAAACATATCTACGATTTTATAGTAACTAGCAAAGTTAAATTATTAATTTCTTTCTTAGTTTTCTTTGCATCTTTCTAGTGCTAGGAGTTACACCTCTGCAACCATTCATTCCTTCTAGGGGCAAGGACTTGCTGATTTCTTTCTTTCTTTTTATTGCATTAGCTTACCAGGATAGTCCAACTAGACAGAAAGCTACCCCTTTTCAGTGAAGGTCTGGAGAGAAAAGCTCCAGAAAAATTTAAAAATTACATAAATAACATAGTTAACAGAGGTATGCAAGTAATCAACAAATATACAAAATTTAAACAGTATCATTAACCAATAGTATCATCTTGTAATTACCTATAACACCTTTTCCCAGGGAGAAAAACGCTAGAAAATACATTGCATAAAGAATTTAATAAACAGAGACAAACAAGCAAGCAACAAGTATGCAACATTTAAACAGAATATCATCAATCATTAGCAGCAGCATCTAAAGAGCTTTGAAATTTGGAAATTAACTTGGTAGATGATGTGAAAGGAAGGAAAATGGAGGATAGGTATTAAGAGGTGAGAAAGAAGATTTTAGGATAAGTAGAAGGAAGAAGATAAAGAGGCAGAGGATGAGGAGGAGATTTTGAACTGATAACTAAGAGTAAAGTGCTTGGAAAGAACAGGAGAAAGTAAGCGGCAGGTAATTTATCATATTGAAGTTGTGTGTGTACAGAGACAGGTATCTTTTTGATGTTCTCTTGTTTGTGCCAGAAAAGAGTTGGTGTTTACTGTGTTTTTTAGAGTATGAGTAAGGGATTTCCAAATTTTGGCCAAGAAAGAGAAGAACAAAGAGCTATCAACTGAGTCATTAGCTTTTGTAACAATTAATAAAGTTGTCAGTGGATCTCAGTCATCCACTTGGGTTATAGAGTTGGAGAATATTTTTAAAATTAGGCTATTTGCCTGGATAGTAGATGAGTTTATGGTAAGTGACTACTTAAGAAATGTAAGGTAAAGCTTTAGTTGTAACCACTGAAGTGTTTTAAAGCTACACAATCCCCGGGATTCATGAAGCTCGGCGCAAGGCCGGCGTAAGGGCTGCGCCGGCGGTGCAGTGAATAGCTGGCGTAGTAGCGCCATATGCATAGTAATGAGAGTGCGCCGCAACCACAGACACGTGCGTAGTGTACGTGAGCGAGCCCAAGTAGGATGCGTCCGGAGGCGTGGCCAAGCCGGCAGGCGGTGAGCAACCTAATGTGCTGACTGCCACGGTCCGCCCATAATAGTAATGGCAGCAGCCAGGGCCCGTGCAGAATGAAACGCACGTAGAGTATGCAACATAGTACCCGTCCCAACTAAACGGAGAAGCAAATACAACCCACGAAGCCCTAAGTGTACCCATCCAAGGAGCAAAGGATACGCTTAAGACCGCGTTTGTCCCGGAATGCACCGTCAGTGGTCATACCCAGAGAAGGTGTACCGCAGCATGTCAGCGCGCTGCACCGACATAGGAGTAGCGACTAAGGTTACCACCTGTCACACTTTGCGAGGGGCAGTCCCTCTATGGGCGGTTGTGTCCCGATAAAAAATATTAAAAATGGCAAATGTGCTAAGATTGTAGGACATAATGATATCCCATATTTAATGTAATGGTTGCATGAATTGGTTATTTCTGTAACTGAAATACCTCAATGTCACAAGAAACAGAATAAGCAACCAAACTGCCACAACAATAAGCTTTTATTTAGGCAAACAAGTGAAGTTCTATGCTATATAGTGACCGTGTGTATGTGTTGGCCTGTAAAATCAGATGTGAGTCCCGAAAATATCCCACCTTGGCAACTGGAAAAGGTGGCAACCCCAGTAGCGACATGGGCATGGTCACCAGGGTTACCAGCTGTCCCAATTTGCCATGGACAGTCCCTCATTGGACAGTTGTGTCCCGGCAAAAATCGAAAAACTGGCAAATGACCTGAGATTCCCTGCCAAAAATATTCCCGCAATATACCTGTAATAGTAGCATAAAACATATATTTTGTATATGAAACACATACATGGCATAAGAAACTGAATAAGGAACCCAAATGCTAACAGAATAAGCGTATAGTATGGCAAACAAGTGAAGTTCTGTCAACTCCACTTGCCGTGGGTATGTGTTGTCCTGCAAAATCAGATGTTTCCACAAAACATGTCCCACTATGGGCATTGGAAAAGGTGTCAACCATAATGGTCACAAGCAGTAGTGAGAGTACATAGCCGGGTAGCTGTGTCGACACAACAACAGGAAGGAACCAAGATACCCTAAACACAGGCAAACATGTGCATAGCAACATATCCCACACCCAGCAACGTGTCTGTCGCATACACAGGATGGCGTATGTTTAAGTGTAATATCCAGAAGCAGAACCCATGCATGCAGATGTAATACACAATAGGCTCATTGTAGCATGTAAGTCCCACCCATGTACACCTGTGCACCCAAACCAGCTAGCATCCTTGTGCAGCTATACACCTACACACAATGTGCATACCTGAAATGTGGTAAGAAGTATGTGTTAGGCAGTGCCACGCGGGCAAATACGTACCCCACATGTCACCAACCCACCCCAGGTACAGATATGGAAATGGCTGCATGTGAATGTGTGCAGAATGTGTACATCCCGCATGTGGTATGTACCCGTCCAAACCATATAGGTTTGCACACGCCACGGTGCACATAACTGTACACATGTGGACAAGTCGTGTTGTTGAACTACCGCATCGATGATTAGCTATGCAGAGAAGTCAAACACATATAGCGGAACATGTGCCTACCAAACAGGACGTCCTAACAGGGTGCTACAGGCAAAGAAGGGGAAGGTGGGACATCACATGTGGAGAGTAGCATTGCCGGACGGCCAAATACACACGGTCAAGGTAAAGGACGGAACAACATGCATATGGCCGGATGGATGTTGTTAGACAAATATATATAGAAACACACAGGAAGTGCCAGTTTAGAATCAAAATACTATATAATGCATTGAATTGTACCGTACAGTATGGCAGTAGAAATGATCATGCATGTAATTGGTGAAGCTAAGCTGTAGTGTGATCGAATTCTGACCCTGGCAGTAACCAGTACAGCAGGCTTATGTCTCTCAGCATTAATTATCTGCTGGGTTACAGAAAATGAATGTATGTACATGCATAACATCACCCCTTCCCCTGAGGAGGATGGCCTTGTGAGCACTATCGAAGATAAGAGTACAACTCCTTACCAGAGAGACAAAGGAACGTAGTAAGAAATGAACTGACTACTGTATCGGAACAGTCCAAGGTCCTTGAAACAGCTACAATCACAGAAGGACACTGTAATTGACCAGGTGCCTTGCAAGGCTGTGTTATTCTCATGGGAAAACATTTTAAAAGCACGACCTCAGCACCCACGTATGTATAGACTATTGCGGACCATAGTGATGGAAATGCCCTGTGACCGACCACGCCAGTAAGGTGGGCAAAAGCTGATTGTAAACACTATATAAAGAAATTGCTTACTGTATAGAGTCAGACAAAACTCTCATACTTGGACTGTATATTATATTGCCTGCCTGTGTACACTACTAAAACGTTGTGAACCCGAGCTTCCTGTGTTATTGACTGTCACTTAGAAAAGCCTACTGATCACTACAGTCTGGTTTTAACAACTTATTTGACATTGTGGTCCTTCTTAGCCGGAATTCCCTTGGTAAGCTACAGGTCAGAGTGCATGGGTGGTTAGACATCTGCGCAGGAGAATTTGCCTAAATGGTTCTTCTTGAATGAAAAGACCTCCGACTGAATTGTTGTGTGTAAAGAGGCTGTCCACTGTCTGATCTGTGGCTGAAAAGCGGAAAACTGGATCCCAAGAAGAAAACGTGCGGTCATAAACAGGAGGCTCAGGTAAGGAGGGTTTGTCTCTTTGTGTCTATTGTAGATCAGGGACCAGACTACATTGTATTTCTGTTAACAGTTGTGATAGCAGGTCGAAGACCAATCCAAATAGTGTTAAATCTGGACATAGATCAGGGGAACACAGAGTAGAGTAAATAGTCATTGTAGACACTACAGTGGATACAGGGAAGGAGATACCACGTGGTACGAGAGAAGGGTACGTAACAGTCGTGTAGAGGATATGCGAGATTAGTGCACAAACAGATCATGTGATCCGCGTTTGACGGGTGACGTGAAGTATATGCAATCGCAGAGAGCACATAATGTGAGATATTCTGCAAAATGGAGTAATAAATATGTCATTGATGGTATATTACACAAAATATCGTTACTGAAACATTGGAATCTCTGAAAATGTGATGCAGATGTTCTAGGGTAACCACCTGTCCCACCCTGTGAGGGACAGTCCCTCTTTGGCCAGTCGTGTCCTGCAAACAAACCGAACAAATGGCAAATGTCCTGATATCTCAGGACAAACATTTCTCAGATATCTTTTCAAATGGTAGCATAAAACAGTAATTTTGTATCTGGAACCACACAATATCATAATAAACAGAATAAGTAACTGAAATGCTACAAGAATTGGTAACTCTCCTGGCAAAAAGTGAATTCCTGTCCTATGTACTGGCCGTGGGTATGTTTTTCCCTGGCAAATTACACGTTCCAAACACCAATGTCCCACATTGTGCATTTGCAAAGGTGGCAGCCCTAAGATGTGCAGGCGACAAAACAGCGACAATTGGGTATCCGTCAAGCACATAGGTGGATTGAGGTAGTGAACCGAAGGGAACAGAACACTAAAAATGCGAAAGCATCATACGTACACAGAGAAGATCATAATACAGTAGTAGCGACAGCCCCCACCACCTACCACCTCCGATACCACATCCAGGATATGAAGCGGGAGGGCAGGCTAGTCCCCACACGTTACCCTGTGGCAACAGAGGTATCACAACGACCAAATGTAACAGAAGCTATTGAAACCACATCCCGAACTCGTAACATACCTAGGGACACTCGAGTAAGAAGACAGTCACTAGAACAGAGTGAGGATATCTGTCAATTAATTGAAGTACCGAACCCTCATGCAGGACAGGAAGGCCAGGACCCAACTCCCTTAGTGTATAGACCGTGGACACCAGAAGATATCTGTAAAGTCACAGAGGGAATTCCCCATCTACAAAGTAATCGCTATTCACCATGCAATACCCCTGTATCTTCTGATTGGAAAACAAAGGGGGAATGGCGGATGGTACAGGATTTACAAGCTGTAAATCATGGAATAATACCTAGGGTACCGATGGTGCCAGACCCACACACAATATTGAATGCTATGAACACGCCACAGAAGTATCTAACCATGGTACATATAAGCTATGCTTCCTTTGCAATACCTATACATCCAGATAGTCCGTATTGCTTTGCATTTACATTCAGGGTAACAGATACAGCCATACCCGGCTATCGCAGGGATACTGTGAAAGTACAACGGCATTCCCACAGGAGATGGCTAGCTACATTCCGGTGTTTACTCCACCCGGGGCCAGTCAAGTTCTACTTTATGTGGATGATATTCTGCTTGCGGCCCCTACCCAGCAGCAATGTATGGAAGATACAATAGCATTATTGAGATATTCAGCAGAACAGGGACATAAATTAAGCAAGCATCAATTGCAACTACAGAGAATACAGGTCAAGTACCTGTGACATGTGGTATCCAAGGAGGGTAGAACATTACATGACGATAGGAAGGTAGCAATTTCACAAGCACCCAAGCCAACTACCAAGAAGGGAATGAAGTCCTTTCTGGGCCGACTAACATTTGTCAAAGCTGGTTACCAAACAATGCTTTGGAATCCGCCTATTGTCTGCCTTAATCTTTAATACACCTATGGCAGCACAACATATACTACACTGGATTCCAGTAGCAGAAACAGCTTTCTGCAGACTAAAATGATTGATAGCTTCAACATCTGTATTAGGTCTTCCGAATAGTCATAACACATGTTGTCAGACTGTAGATTGTAAGCGGAGATATATGACGTCAGTCTTGATGCAACAGCATGGAAGTAAGCAACGCTCCATAGCTTACTACTCATTGCAGTTGGACACTGTGGCATGGTCAGTGCCACATTGTGTACAGGCAGTTGTTGTAGCACCCATGGCAGTACAGGCCCCGGCCTTAATGTTATTATTCCACCCTCTCACTGTGAGAATGTCTCATGCAGTTGCGATCATTCTGCTGCAAGAGAAGATAGCATTCCTGACCCGTGCTAGACATTTGTCTTGTTTGACCATACCACTGAGTCAACCTCATATGGTGATTGAACGTTGTACAACATTAAACCTATCAACATCACGTCCGACACCTGTGTATGGCACACCACACAGTTGCCTATATGAAATGGATGAAATAACTCCACACAGACATGATATCACTGATATACCCTTAGATGATGCAGAGGTGACAGTTTATGTGTATGGATCATGTAGACAGAGTCCTACAGGAACGAATCAAGTAGGTTATGCAGTAGTTATTGATAATGGAATTGTAGACGCCCAACCCCTGCAGCATAACGTGTCTGCTCAAGCAGCAGAATAGATAGCTTTAACACGTGCTTGTACTCTAGCGAAAAACTGATGTGTGGACATTTATACCGATAGTCAGTATGTTGTCTGTACAGTGCATGTTTATGAGCAGCGGTGGAAGAATAGGGGAATGATAACATCCACCAGTAAACCGATTAATCATGCGCAATTGATCTTGAATGCATTAGATTCCATTCAGTTACCCACTAAAGTAGCTAATTGTAAATGTGCAGGTTATAGAAAGCAACAGGATAACAGTAGGAAAGGTAAGGCATGAGCTGATGCAGCTGCAAAACAAGCAGCCTCACAGTTGGAAAGTGTCTGTTTGAATGAGGAATGACAATCCTCAGACATTCTAGATGTAGAAATGTTACAAACAATGCAAACATCAACTACGAAAGCAGAAAAGCCGATGTGGGTATGACGAGGAGCAATCCTTGAAGACAGACTGCACATATCCACAGTGAGAAAGCCAATATTAATGTCTAATGTATTCAGATATGTGGCTTTGTGGAGCCATGGGTAGAGCCATGTCTCAACAGGGGGGATGGTACAGTTGGTTAACAGAATACCCCTAACATACGGAATTAGGAACCACATACAAACATCATGAGCAGCGTGTCACATTTGCAGTAGACATCATGCACAGGGAGCATTTAAACCGAAGGGAGTGAGTTTACCTACACCACCATAACCGTTCCGTACTATTTGTATGGAGTTCATACATCTGAATAAATGTGAAGGGAAGAAATACTGTTTAGTGATCACACATATATATATAATCAAAATGGGTAGAAGCATTCCCAACCATGAATCCGGATGCAGCAGCAGTGGCAAAGGTGCCAGTAAAATAAAGTACCCCTAGATCTGGCATACTGTAAAGAAGCTACAGTGACAATAGAACACATTTAGTGAACCAGACAATCACGCAACCTGGGGGATTAACTTGTATTTCCATGAATGTAAATTGCATGTACAACCCACAGTCAGCATGACTGCTGGTGCGGTACAATGGGATCCCGAGAAATAAGTAGAGGAGGTTGGTGGGTGACACCCAGACGAGTTACATATGCTGTCGACCTCTAGCATTGCTGAGCATGACAACAGTTCCAAATGTAAAGTGTTGCACCCACTTCGAAGTAGTATGTGGAATGGCATATTATGTGCCAGAGTGGAAAGCTGTCATGCCTGCAGAGCCGGAGGTCGATGGCTCATTAGCAGGTGACATGAGAGGATTGTTAACCAATAACACTGTTTTGCAGTTAAAGTCTTTTACAGATAAAGAGCAAGCCGGACGCATAGCTGAGACCAGTATCCTGTGTGTACGTCACTGTTATCCAAAGAACATAATTGCCAAGTGGAATGTGTGAAGGTCTGTACCAGCTACTGTTGGCAACGCCTACTGCAGTAAAGTTTGCAGAGAGGTCGTCCTGGGTTCACCTCACAGTTTTCAAACCGGTAAAGGATATCAAGTCTGATTTACATCTTGTAGCTGATATACCACAGAGCCTGAATCACCCAGGCCAGACTGTATAACAATACAAAGCAACCCCAAAGACATTTTGTTTACTGTCCTAATGATTATACACCTATTAACCATGTTTGTGTTTACTTTACATTTGCTGGGACCTTACCTGCATATAACTACACGGATACAAATAGTGATACGTGATGAACTGGCCACAGAGTGGCTTCCACACTTCAACACATACCTAGGCATGACGCATGTGCATGTACAGACTATGAACATTTTAAATTGCTGTGTTTGTACTGCCATACCTACATCATATGGAGGACTTCCGATGTATGTTGTCCCCTTGGGGATAGATTGAGACTTGTGAATATGTACACTTTGATACAGGTTCTGTGAGATCACAGGACAATGTTGCACTGTACCTACCTGTTACACAAAAAGTAATTGTATGTTGTGATAAACATGATACAGTTCAAGTTGGTGGGAGTATTTGTAACATAACTGTGTCTTACAAATGTCATATAACAGCCAAAGATCACAGTACTACTTGTAGCACCATTCATTATCTGTATTGAAGCTTCATGAGAATAACGTGGAAGGATGTGCAGAAACATCCTGAATTGTTTAAACAGTCCTCTGTTATAGACAGGAAAATGTTACATGCAGAGGTAACCTGCATCAGTAGTAAAGTAGAATATTGTTATGTTGTTTGTGGGATAAAAGCATATCAATGGTTACCTGAGAATTGGTCCGGCAGTTGTTATTTGGGTTATCTGGCTCCAGTCACATGACATACTGCACAATTGCCTCTGGGTACGAAATGAACTATAACACATATAGCTAGAAGAACCGGGAACACAGTCGAGAAACCTACTAATCCAGTGGGTGAAATGGAAGCTGTTCTGAAACTCCAGTCTTCTGCAAGAGATAAAGGTATATCGATTCATATGGACATGAGTGACAGCATCATAACCTGGGCTGGAACACTCCCAGCTTGTGGAGTAGTGAAATCAATCGGGGAACAGAGGAAGTTGTCAAAACCTGTCGGAGGACTGATCAATGTGACTTTCCGCTCTTGAACTTGTGACTGATGAACTGGATGCAATGAGAACTGTTGTGTCACAAAATGTAATAGCGCACGACTGCACCCTGGCGCAGAATTGGTACGCCGCTTATTAAAGAAGACCGCTGTGTCCAAGTACCACATAAAAAGACCGAAATCAACGCCCACCTAGAGGTAATACAGCAGGTGTCATCCATGGCGGAACCAGGCCCAAACCCACTGATGAACCATTTCCACAAACCATTTGGTGGATGGGGTGCAGTCATACTGAATATCATGATTGCCATTTGTGTTGTTCTGCTCATATTGGGAGCATGTGTCTGTTATGGATACTTTGCATGTAAGTATTAGTCAGGGACTCTGTCGACGTATCTGTACCCGAGACTATGTATCAAGACCTGTAGTGGTATTTGTCAATACAAAATGCAATCCTTCTTGAAATGTACAACACATTACTTGCCTAGTTAAACGTTCCAGAGAGGAAGAGGCTAGGGAATGAAATAATGTTGTATATGTTTCTGGATAGAATAGAAGCAATCAAAGGAGGGACAATGTTAGCAAAATACATATTTAAACATATATATGACGTGCTACTTTAGAAGCAAATAGTGTATAATGCATATTATTCTATCTTACAATATGGCAGTAGAGCTTATCATGCATGTAATTGCCTGTAGTGTAGCTGCAGTGTGATTGAACCCTGACCCTGGCAGTAACCAGTGCAGCAGGTGTATGTCATTCAGCATTAGTCATCTGCTCGGTTAGAGAATAATAAATGTATGTACAGGTATATCTGTCATCCTTCCACTGAGGAGGATGGGCTTGTGAGCTCTATCTAACACAGAGTACAGCTGCTCACCAGAGAGACAAAGGAACCTAGTAGGAAATGAAGTGACGACCGGATCTGAACAGTGTTGGAACCGTGACAGAGCAAAATTTACCGAAGTACATACTAATTGACTATGTGGCTCGCAAGGCTGTGCTATCCTCATGGGAAAACATTTAATAAGCATTACCTTAGCACTGTTGTAGGAATACAATATTGTGGACTATAGTGATGTAAATGCCCTGTGACTGACCACATCATTAATGTGTGCAAAAGATGATTGTAAACACAATACTCACACAGCTGTAACATGTATAGAGTAAAGGAAAACTTTGTTAATCTCAGCTTCCTGTGTCATTGACTGTCATTTTGAAAAGACGAATGAGTGTTACAGTTTGATTTAAACAACGTAATTGACAGATGTGTATGTTCTAGCATGGGAATAGGTCAAGCCAACCATCACAATGTCCATGTGTACCACATACAAACAGCCAGTAACACGCAGTAGTAGTGCATGAAGGCATACACGACTGTGGGAATAGTACAGGACATATGGCACATGCCAAGTGCAGATGCATGACACAAACCCCAGGATGGGTGTCCCTGCAAAGAGGAACATGTGCCAACCACACCTCCCACAGATGTACCGGCAATAAAAACACATGCCAAACACACAGAAACACTACCGTCCAACACACGACTGCAACGGAGCCTGGTCAGACACCAACATAAAGCATGCACAAACAGGGACTTGTGTAATATTTGCCTTAACACCCCCCATAGGCCAAAGAAGAATAGAATGGACATATGCATGTAATGTTGTGAAGGATGTGTGGTAGTCCTCAGTATCACAGTGTTAGGGACACAGATACACTGTCATCAACTGTGACGTATGTGCACTGTAGACAGCATACCTGCAAGTAATACAGAGGACAATCATGTGCCACAGAAATATACACTGGAGAAAGAGGATAGGGGATAGACAAGTGTAAATGTGACAAACTATGAATATAGGTTCATATGTCCATAGGTACAGGGTAGGCCATTGTCCCAGGTTCAGCCATAACCCTACACCATAGGTAGGATGACTTTGCCAACCTTCTGTGCTTCAGATAAAATACTCATGATATTGCTGTGCCTCCGTCAAGCAGTGATAATGATGTAATCCCTGGCCTATACCTGCAATTTTCCATCCAATGGACAACATACCCGTGAACAAGGCTAGGAAGGATCTCTGTCTCACATGTACTGTGATGTAGATCCACAGCATTGTGAGTGTCTGGTTGATATATGTGTCACTCAAACACATCCCATTAATGACCGTGACAAGGTTCATGTCACCTGCCCCTGTGGTTCTGAGGGATGCAGATACAGTAGGTGAAGCATACACATGACATATGGGTTGACATGGCCTCGTATGTCAGGCACAGGTCAACACTAAACAACAGGTATGTGACTTAATGGGGCAGGGGTCCTACAAGTGGGGCAGCATTACACAAAACAATGTCATCCTGCATCTGTACGACAATTAACCTATGAGGCCTTCCCAGCTGCTGTAGGTGTATGGTCAGATACAGTCTGAATGGGGTAATGTAGTAAATCATAGGTGTAACACGTAATGGGTACAAGGAGACAATGACCTAGCCTGATGTAGATGTGAATCCCTGCACAAACAGGTGGGCAATGTAGAAGTCCCACAGAACCACGATAGCAATGTGTGTGTTGAACGAATGGTGACCGACAAACTCTGTCCCCTGATCCCTGGTAATCACCCCTGTGCTCAGTGGACAGCCACCTATATGCTGGACAAGGGTGACCTAGTACTTCTCCACAGGTATGATGTTGCATTACTTAGCATTTAGCTGTGGGACATGTCCCTGACAGCAGATATGCATATCTGGGAGGCCCCTTCGAAGGATATCTGTGTCAGATGTCCGTCCCACTATGGCACCTGTTTTGCAGTCATCTACAAACAATGTTGCCCATAACACCCCTGTGTGTGCCTGTACCATGGAAATGTAGATGTATGACAGGAGTGGACCCAGGGAAGGGCCCCATGGGACACCAATTGCGACCGGCAGTAGGTCTGACATGCTGCCATCAACTATGACCGTGTGGGTTGTGTCACATAGACAGTTTACAACACATTCTGTGATGTACGTGTTCACATCCCAGCCAATGGGTTTATCAACGATACCTGAGGGGGGTAATGTGATGAAGGCCTTTGCCAGGTCGAGGTAGGCTGTATGGACTGCAAGACCCCCATCCATGGCCTCGGTGACTGTCCCGAAAATGTCAACCATGCTTTAAAGGCATGAACCACCCCTGAACAAGACAAACCGTGTTGGATGCAAAGTATGTATGTCCCCTATGCGTTCATGTACGAGCCGCAGTATGATCCCTCCCCATGTCTTTGCAGATAGGTCTCCTCATGGTAATGGGACAGTAATAACCAGGCTCAGTGGAGGCATTGGCCCTGTGACGTGGGACTACAGTTGCCATGCGATACAACCTGGGTACGTTACCTGAGGTGAGGCTACAAAGAAATAGCTGTCCTAACTGTGGGTCTAATTCCTCAATGAGATAGTGGAGTACACAGTCGGGTCACCAGCTGGCCTCATGGATGCTATGTCCACTACCCTGGAGAGAGCATGTCCCACCTGTGTGTCACAGAACATTTGGTGACCACAAACCGCTGGTACAGACATCTCCTCATGTGTGGGGGAGGGAGATGTCCTCACTGGACTTGTCAGCCCGTATGTTGGCAATGTGTGTATGTTGAGTAAACTCCACCTCTTTGTGAACCCAGTCAGAGCATATGTGGGAGTGACCTCCCAGGTGTCGAGCATAGCAACTGAAGGTGGTATGATTGCCAGCCAGGTCCATGTAGGTATATCTGTGGAATGTGCCCTGGACCATGGCATGACAGTGTGTAACTCTACACATATGATGACCAAGGGTGTCATACCTCACAAGGTGTCTGCTCCACCTTGTAGTAGCCACCTCCTCGTGTTGTACAGCCTGTGTATGGCTGGGGTACACCACACTGGATGCTTGGCATTGGTACAATGAACCACAGTTGGGTAAGTGAATGCCTGGTTCATGCAGTCCTGTAGGTACTGGTAGATGGCAAATGTGATTGATGCAGTGGCTGCAGTACTGTCGACCAGTGGCTCAGGGTCCTTAAAGGAGACCACAGTAGTGTGCAGAATTGTGAAGTCTTCCTCTGAGCAAGCAATGTGTATGGCAACTGGCAACACTCACAGCAACGGATGCCAATAGCAGAAGCCAATGTCCAAATAACATAGATTAACTTCTGCATGACAATATGTCTTATCATACATGTATTGACACGTGTCTGCTAATTACAATTGCAAATGGCTGGTAAGACTGGTCTAAAGTTCCCGTGATGTACACAGTCTGGAGGTGTTTTTCCGACAATAAAGTGGCGATACCTCCCAACCGTGACCTCTGGGTATTAATTAAAGTGGTTGTTCACCTGCAACATTGGATGTACACCATTGGGTTCTGGTGTCGGAAAACATGGTTCCTGTAGCACTACACAGTATGGGTAGTCAAGCAGACATCCGCGAATGTTGAACACACAGCATCAGTGAAACCCACTGGCCACAAAGACACAGTCCGACAAGCTCTACACTTTACATATGCACAGTGGTGTCCATTGTAGGACCCAAAAATTGTCTAAAGGACAGCGTGCCGGCTTATTTCATCACCTACGTGAACTCATTGTCGTCACCACGTCACAGGTACACATATGCACCGCAAGCGTGTTTAATGTTGATGATAGCTGTCCATGAAAAGCAACACATATGCACAGAAATACCCAGGGTACCAGGTCCATAGAACTGCGTCCACATCACAGTCCCGCACACATGAAGGATGTGTAATGGGTACTGTCGACTGTTGCAGTCAAGGGATTCTGGGTATGTAGACTCTGGGCTCGGTGTTGTTTCGCAGGCAATCCTTTGTCCCGCCCCGTGGGAGGGATGTGTGCGTAGCACCTGCCTTACTCCGCTAATAATGCAAACCATCCACCGGAGAATGCTAAATGCAGGTGTGAAATGTGTACAGCCCTATACTAGTGTCCAGTAGGCAATTCTCATGGATGGACAACCGTACGGCCAAGATGGCACCCACAACTGCAGACCCGGGGAAATTACTCAGCCGCGGTAAGGCATAACACAGGAAATACACATAGGGACTACAGTTGACATTCCACATACAAAGTTTGACCACCGTGCCAACACCGGCGTACACAGCACTCAATCTGCCAGCGACAGAATGAGGAGCACCCGCTACCATACAGCGGAACAGATGTGCGACCTGTGGAACACATACTAATGGCACACCCACAACGTCAAGTAGGATATGTAAACTATGGCGTACCCACCTACGACGTCAACATGGTTAAATGAATACATAGGTGATCAACATGTTCTGGTGGTGTTATGTTGAAAATACAGTGACGGATATGTCCTATTGGGATGTCTGAGGTTTATATGAAGCAGTTGCTAACCAGCATCTTTGGATGTATGACATTTGTTCACAGTACTAAACACCTGGTTACGTAGCACCATGTAGAATGGGTAGTCCAACAGACATCCGCGATTGGGGAACATACAGCAGCAGTGAAAAGCACTGGCCAGTTGGACACAGTCAAGCAACATCTAACTTGACATATGCACATTGCTGTCCATTGAAGGACCCAAAAATACATTGTCACAGAACCCACTCCAGGCGTGTCCGAACAACACACGATGATATAGCCGTGACTACGGCACAGTTAGACATATGCACCACCAGCGTGTTAAGGTTGCTGACAAGAGTCCATGAAATGCAGGACATCTGAACATAAATACCCAGATCGACGTGTCCATACATGTGAGTCCACATCCCAATCCCGCACGCATGAAGGATGTGTAATGGGTACTGTCGAGGGTTGCAGCCATGGGATTTTGGGTATGCATAAATGGGGCTCTGTGTTGTGTGGCAGATAATCCGTTGTCCCGCCCCGTGGGAGGGATGTGCGTAGTACCTGCCTTACTCCCGAATAATGCAAAGCATCCACCGGAGAATGCTAAATGCAGGCGTGAAAAGTGTACAGCCCTATACCACTGTCCAGTAGGCAATTCACATGGATGGACAAGCGTATGAACAAGAACGCCCGTAACTGCAAACCCGGTGGAATTACACAGCCGCAGTAAGGCATTACACAGGTAATACACATAGGGACTACACTTGGAATTCCCCATACAAATAACACAGAGACCCAGATGAGAATGTCCAAAGCAAAACTGAGGTAGTGTAGAAACGACCGGTGACCACTCAGAGCCCACCAGGAATTAAATGCAGTCAGCATAGTTTATTGCAGCACTTTTCGTCTGCTTCATAAGCAGACTTCTTCAGAATACATACAATGCAGTTAAATGTACTACATTTAAAACCCGTAATTGGCCAGTAAATAAGATGTGCTACGTATTCATTAAATGCCTTAAAGGCGAACAAGCTAAAAAGTCTACTCGGGTCACAGATTGCACACAGTGAGTAAATCAGACATTGCTTCAACATGTACAGTCTTCCGCGAAAATAATACTATATGTATTAATATGACAGAAGACCCAACATAATGTTTACCAAGTGTCTGAGTGTATACGTTACATATATATGTTCTAGGGATTGTGCCAATACATTAAGAGAAGTAGAGACACCTAGTAATCTAAATGAACCCTAATATATAGAGATAAACACTATGAGTATGACTAATGTAAAATATGTCAATGGAATGTAAAGATTACAAACGTGGTAATGTAACTATTCATTTACAAGTTTAGTTGAATAAAGCAATTCAGACATCCTTGTCAAAATACTAAAACAAGGCCAGCCAGGTGCTCTGTCTCACATGAACCGGGATGTTGTTCCACAGCATAGTGAGTGTCTGGGTGATGAATGTGTCCCACCAGCACATTCTATTAATGACAGTGCCAAGGTGTATGTCACCTGCCCTTGTGATTCTGAGGGATCTAGATACTTTAGGTGAAGCATAGTCATCAAATCCGGGTTCGAACTGGCCTTGGATGCCAGGCACAGGTCACCTCTGGGCAAGTGGTATGCGACGGAATAGGGATGGAACCCTTTCAGTTGGTCAGCATAACACATATTCCTGAGACCCTGCATCCATTTGTGGATGAACTGTCGGGGCCTTTCCAGCTGCTGCAGGTGTTGGGTCACAGACATTCTGAACGGGGCAGTGTACTCAATCATAGGTGTAACACGTAATGAGTACAAGGAGACAATGACCTACCCTGATCTACATGTGAATCCCTGCACAAACAGGTGGGCAATGTAGAAGTCCCAACGAACCACGATAGCAACGTGTGTGTTGAACGAATGGTGACCGACAACTCCTGTCCCCTGATCCCTGGTAATCAACCCTGCGCGCAGTGGACTGCCACCCATATGTTGGACAGGGTGTCCTAGTACTCCTCGACAGATATGATGTTGCATTACCTTGCATTTAGCTGTAGGCCATGTCCCTGACAGCAGATATGCATATCTGGGAGGCCCTTTGAAGGATATCCATGTCAGATGTCCGTCCCACTATGGCACCCGTTTGCAGTCATCTACAAACAATGTCGCCCATAACACCCCTGTGTGCCTGTACTGTGGAAATGTAGATGTATAAGAGGAGTGGACCCAGGAAGAGCCCTGTGGGACACCGCCTCACGACAGGCAGTAGGTCCGACATCCTGCCAGTAACCATGACCAGGTGGCCTGCGTCACATACCCAGTTTACAACCCATCCTGCGATGTCCGTGTTCACATCCAAGACGATGGGTTTATCAATGATACCTGAGGGGGGTGATGTGTTGAAGGCCTTTGCTAGGTCGAGGTAGGCTGTATGGACTGCAGGACCCCATCAATGGCCTTGGTGACTGTCGCAAAAACGTCAACCATGCTTTAAATGCCTGAACCGCCCCTGACCAAGCCAAACTGTGTTGGATGCAATGTATGCAGGTCCCCTATGCCTTCATCTACGAGCCGCAGTATGATCCCTTCCCATGTCTTTGCAGATAGGTCTCCTCATGGTAATGGGACAGTAATAACCAGGGTCAGTGGAGGCATTGGCCCTGTGACGTGGAACCACAGTCGCCGTGCGACACAACCCGGGTACATTACCCGAGGTGAGGCTACAAAGAAACAGCTGTCCTAACTGCGGGTGTAATCTGTCAATGAGATCGTGGAGTACACAGTCGGGTCACCAACTGGTCCCATGGATGCTATGTTCACTACCCTGGAGAGAGGATGTCCCACCCGTGCATCACAGAACATTTGGGGACCACAAACCGCCAGTACGGACATCTTGTCATGTGGGGGGGGGTGAGTAGATGTCCTCACTGAACCTGTCAGCCCGTATTTTGGGAATGTGTGTATGTTGAGTAAACTCCACATCATCGTGAACCCAGTCAGAGCATATGTGGGAGTGACCTGGCAGGTGTCCAGCATAGCAAATGAAGGCTGTATGATTGTCAGCCAGGTTCATGTAGATATATCTGTTTTGAAAACCCCCTTGGATTTTTCATGGGAAAAAG